>NC_046658.1:96288059-96295469 GCF_010883055.1 Belonocnema kinseyi | reverse complement strand
ATTGTTCGTTTTACATCAAGAATATATTCTATTCAAAATTAGTATATGTTACCACAAACAGTGCAAGCCATTTTTCAACTTAAAGAATTATCTTCGCTCGTTTCGTACACTTTAACTGAATTTTTTCAAATATCATAAATATTGTAACTTAAATCGAAAACTGTGATTCAAATGTCTGAGAAATTACAGCCATAAATTGTAATTGCAATTTTTGTCGATTTGTGTTTAAAGAAGGTTCTCAAAGTACCTACGGCTTTGACGATTACATTCTCATTACGAAACTCGTTCTCAATAATTTGTTTCTAATTAAAAACATTCAAAATGATAATTTGTAAATCTAGTACAAATCTACTGAAAACAACGCTTTAAAGTTATGGATCTCTTAAATACAAAAATTGCATACTTTTGAAAATGATCCAACTTTTGGAAATTTGATCAAATTTAAAAATATCATTAGGATAATTTGCAAGTATTTTTTCCGTGTACCAGAAAATTTGACAAAAATTTCTAAAACATATCTAGTGACAAATTTAAATGAAATTTCCCAATCTATCAGAAAAATATCTATTTTTTACTTTTTTGAACATTTTTAAAAATTTCAAAAGTATATAACTTTTCTAATTTGCATCCGAATTAAAAATTTTACTAGGAAAATTGGCAAGTCTTCTACCTACCTATAAGAAACTTTTACAAAGATGCCTAGAAAAAAAAATTTAATTTTGAAAATGCTCTAAATTAAAAAATTTTGTTTGGAAATTTCTGCTTCACGATCTTAACCTTCATTTTGACAAATCCTTCAAAAGTAGCGTGGCTAAAACATTCAAGTTACCATACATACAGACATACATTACATTACATTACACTCTCATGAAGGAGAATGTAAAACTTATTTGAAACTTTTTTAAAAACAACCAGAAACCAGTTTTTAATAGTTCGGCTAGTTTTAGCTCAACTTCTTCCTTCAATCTTCCCCCTCTCCTCGCTTCTCCGGCTAACACTTCCCACACCTACTTACCTTCTCCAGCCCTCACTTTCCCACAATTGAAACACTTATTTGTAATAATTTCCTCTACTTCCCTTTATTCACACTCACCCCCCCCCCTACTACCCTGACTAATTTCCGCTTATTACCCCTACTTTCCCTTAGAAACTTCCCCTCACTCCTTCTGCTTGCCGTAACTAATTTCCTGTTATTTCCTCTACTTTCCCTTACTAATTTGCCCTTACTTTCTCTACCCCCACTACCCTAATTCCCATTCAATTCCCCTTACTTTCCCTAGTTCACTAAGCTCATTTCCCTTACTTCCCCTACTTTCACGCCCATAATTTCCCCTCACTTCCCCTCCTTTGAAAAAAATACAACAAACGGAGGCACAGTGGGCTGAAAAAAATGTATGTGGCCAAATTTATATTCAGAAGACAAACACGAACAGTTTTGGCTATAAAATTATTAATGACAATAACAATAGTTGATCGTTATCGAGTATAAAAAAAGTTTAAAAACTAGTTATTAACAGTTAGCTTGGTTAAAAAAATGAAGTTTTTACCTCTAAACATGGCCAGACAGTAAATTTTGAAATTAAATTTGTTTAAACAATTTTGGCCGATTCAGTAGAAAAAACTAGACTTTTATTATAAATACCTGCTGTGGATAATCGCTTGTAAAATGACAAATTATTTACTATTTTCCATGAATTCAGTTAAAAAACGGTTTTTGTATAAAAGTTAATAAAATTGAGTGCTCATTTATTTATTTGTAATCAATTGCTAAGTTATTGAAAAACTTTTCTGGATAGTTGCTTCTTTTATTCTAGGCATTTCGGATTGAATCCACGCCTTACTTAAAAGCCAGTACTTGTACAAAAAATTAAAATTTTCTTATTAAATTAAAAAAAAAACTTTCGGCATTGGTCATAATAGATTTATGCGGAATTTTATTAGTTCACTACGGGACGGATGGGCGGACAGACACCTGACTGTAACTGTCCGGGACTACGAAACCATGAAAACTATATTTTTTTATTTAAAAATTTAAGTCCTAAAATCACTTTTTATTTTTAATTGTGTTATTCCTCAGGTTTCTTATTCAAAAAATTTTCATATTTAACTATTTTCGTTTTACTTCATACATTTGAAATTTGTTAAATAGTTATTGTTTGTAGTGCTTAGATAACATCAAATTATAAGCGTTTGAAATTTAAAAAAATTTATTGTGTAATCTTAGGGAATTTCTAGACGAGATGTTTTAAATTCAACAATTTCTGAAGTGTACATGTACAAATATAAACAACGCTTTATTTAAGATTTAAAAAGCATTACTGTTTATAATTTATAAAAATTAAAGAACGCTCGTTTCAAACAAATTTAGAACTGAGTTATTATTTATAAGTTTCATAATATGGATTTATAAATAGCTTATGTTTTTAATATTAGAAAATAAAAATCTCGGGACGTGAGCGCGTTTCGCGCGCGTGCATTTTGTTTTCAAGCATTTCTAAGACAAATTTATTAAAATAATATTCACGGGTTTTCAAACTATTTCTAAATATTTTAATGGATTTTTACGATTTCCAAAGATCTCAAGCAAGGTATTTTAAATGGTTATAACGAATTTCTACCGAACTTTAAAGAATAGAATAAATTTTACTTCTAGCGATTTCTACGGATTTGAGTAATTTCAAGGGATGTGAACGATATAAAAAATTCCATTGGATTTGAAAGATTTTATGGTAATTTAATAGATTCCAAAGAATTTTAGAAGAGTTCGTTTAAAAAACTTTTATATCTTTCAAGTGAACGGGGAAAAGGGAAGAAATTTCGACATTAATTGCCGAAAGAAAATGTAAATTTTTATTTATTTGGAAAAGGGAAATTTTGTTTTTTAATTTTTTTTCCAAATTAGACGCAGTTCTTTCTTATACTTTTTATTCAGTTAGACGAGATCAAATTTTATTTAGGGGGCAAATTTTGTATTTTTATCATACATATGAAACGGGGAAACTGTTTTGTCAATCTTAGACTGAATTGAAAAAGGAACATGTTTTAATTTTTACATTTTTGTTAATATGACTTAAAAGGAAGGATTTGTTTTGATTTAGATCTTCAAAAATTATTGTGTCGATTTATATTTTTAAACTGAAAATTTTGAACTGTTCAATTCATAGAAGTTTTATATTTAAAATTTCGCAGCTTAATGTCATTTCATTAAAAATTGTTGACTGCAGTTTAGTTTTGATTACTTGAAATAAATATTTTTTTTTGCTTTCAAGAGCTAGAATTTTTCAATTCCGTAATCGGAAGAATTTTTTGCAAACTGAAATACCCGGGTATTTTTCCTCAATTTAAACGGCCATCCTGTAAAAAGCAAAAAGTCAGTCATTAATTAATTTATTTTTTGTTCAACGAATGTTTCTCAATCTAAATTAAAAGGACGATGATTTATTTTAGTAATCACTTGTACTAATTAATTTGGCTAACATTTTAGTGAAAACTTTAGGGCTACTAGAATAAATAGTGAAATTACATTAATAATTGAGACTAATCGTAGAAAGAGGCTTATACGTAGGCCATTCTTTCAGGAATTGTTCAAATCGAGTTAGATATGCCATTTATAAATACAATATCAGGTTAATCTTGATATTCTCATATTTACAATATTGAAGAAGAATTTAAAATGATTTTAATGATTAAAAAATACAAATGCTACACAATAATGATCAAAATAGATATTAAGACAAGTATTTGGTGATATAGATTTGAACCCGGTGTGAATTTAATAATAGTATCTAAATTGAGGGAGTGAAAATAAAAGTTATTTGCCAAAAAAAATCGATCAGAATATTCAATTTTTAATAATTGTACACGTTTCACATTATTTACGGAGCAATAAACCAAATTAAAAAAATTAAATTAAAATACAAGTATCGTCAACAAATATAATTTTTATAAAATTTTGAGGACAAAATTATAAAAAAGAAATATGTAGTGTGAATTAACTTTCATTGATGTACTTAAATTGTAAGCAGAAATTTTTTATAAAGTAGTGAACTTCTTTCATTTGCTTAGGTTTAGAGACATTATTGATCAAATTTCATTGATTAAATTAATCAAACGAATTCAGAAAAGTATTAGATAAATTATTTCCAATAATATTCGGGCATATTTTATGCTGTCAGTTACTTACACCTGACTGAAAATTAGTTAATTTTAACTAATTAGTAAAACAATTACATTAAATTAATTGTTATTTAAATTTAGCTAAATTTGAAATAATGCATTATTATAATTAAACAATGATTTCACTAAATTTCAATTTTGGACAGCTATTAATAAATATAATAAATTCTTTAAAATTTTGTCTTTGAAAAAAATTTGCAGGAAGAAAGGTACATACTACGGTGAAGGAAATCCGATTTGAATGACATGAGAACCTTTTAAAAAGTGAATGGCACTAAACCTCAATAGAGCAGTTTTGGTTTTGAATTGGCCCGCTTTTGACTCTCTGATTTATTGTCGGGCAAATTACAGTTCTGAAACTGTCGACACGCGTCGTGGGCGTTCTATTTTCAATTATGTCAAAAAGTGAATTGCATCTTTACGTGCGAAATGTATTGTTGATAGAACATTTTATTATGATAGTCCATTTTATATCGATGCCTTTATTTTAAAGTTGATGTGTTTTGCAATATATTGTAACAATTTTTTTATGGATTTATATTTATATAAATCTTTTTAAATAAAAATTTTTTATAAGATTATTAGAATATTTTTGAAACTGCTATAAAAATCTCAATTTTTCAAATTTATTCTGGATATTTGC
Source organism: Belonocnema kinseyi (assembly GCF_010883055.1). Lineage (NCBI taxonomy): Eukaryota > Metazoa > Arthropoda > Insecta > Hymenoptera > Cynipidae > Belonocnema > Belonocnema kinseyi. The sequence goes on along the minus strand of NC_046658.1, from coordinate 96,290,650 downwards.
AGCATTTATAAAATTGTCTAAAAAGCGTCAGTCATAAAATAAGAAATTTTATATTAAAAACAGGAAAACTTACAACATTTGTATTGAAACCCTCTATGAAAATGGCAATTGACTATATGTGATACAAGAAGACGAGATAAAAGAGAAGGATTCCAGGTGAAAAAATTAAATATATTTTGGACAAAACACTGATATTTTTGTTTTTTTTTACATAGAAAAGTTCATAAAACAAATGAAAAGTATCATTGTCTTATTTCGCTATATATAAACTATATACCACTTTTTCACCTACGTGAAGAAACTAGAGGAATAGTGATAGTGATAATGAAAGACAAGGTAAGGGAGCTGGTAAAGAAACTGGAGGTAGAGCATTGTATTGACTCGGATCATTTTCCCATAATAGTGAAATTTGAAGGAAAAAAAAGTGACAGCAATATAGCTGAAAAGGAAGAAAAGGTAACAAAAGGAGGTAGAGAGGATCGGTCAATGGAAGGAAAAGAGCAGTTTGAGAGAAAGGTTAGGAAAAACAAAAAAGAAGTTAGTGAATGATACGATAAAAGTGGATGGAATGATGAATGTTAAGAGAAGAAGAAGGAAGTGAGAAAGGAATTAGGAAAAAAAGAAAAGGAAAAGTCCTGTAGAAGAATCTTGGAGAAAAAAGAAGGATTATTCTGAGCGGTGTGAGCAAAAAAAGAGGAGGAAAATACAAGGTTAGAAGAAGAGGCGGAGAAGGTTAGGGCGGAAGAAGAGTTTTGGAAGGTAGTAAACAGAAAGGAAAGTTAGGAGAGGAGGAAAATATGATAGGGAAATAGATGAGTCAGAAGACACAACAAGGGAAGAAATACTCAATGTGAAATGTCCTCTACTTCTCTGAGCCCATTTTTATTTAATATATTAATCTTAGGCTTTGAAGAAAAAATTAAGATAAAAGGATGGAGAGGAGTTAGGATGGAAAAAGAAAAGATTTTTAGACTGGCATACGTGGAAGATATAGTTTTTATAGCAGATGAAGAAGGGATGGCGGGCTTAATTACAGAATTGCGGAAATACTTAGATGGGAAGAAATGGAATTTAAATGTAGAAGAGATCAAAATAATGAGATTTATATAAGGGCAGGGAAGAAACAAATTGAAGGGAGTAAGGAGAAGGGAGTGCAGTTAGAAGAAATAAAGGTGTTTAAATATTTAAGATATACATTGCAAATTTAGGAAATTATCACAGAAGGAGAATGTGGGTAATTTATATGCAGGTATGGCTGGTATTAGAGTATGGCTCGTAGATATGAGGATGGAAAGAAAGGAAAGAGAGTGAAAGTTTACAAGAAACGTATATAAGATAGACTGTAGAGGTAGATTAGAGGACGCCTGAATATTTGGTGCAAGAAGAAGTGCAAAGAGTTACATTAAGTACTAGAGCAGGAAAGAGGGCATGGAAATTTGAGGCGAAGATAAGGTTGGGAAAGGAAGGGAATAAGCGAAAAAGTATTTAATGAAGGTAGAAGAAAGAAGACAAAGAGTGATAAAATTAACGAGATGGAAACAAGAAAGGAGTTTTAAAAACAAAAGAAACAAAAAACAAAAACTATGGTAAAAAAAAACTATGGTTTTTTAAAACAAAAACTATGGTGTTCGAAGGAAATAGTGAGAAAACGCTATGCAATATTTTATTAAATGATGAGAGAATTGAACAAGTTCATAAGTTCGTATACCTTGGTAGCTTATTTACTAGGGACGGGAAGATAAATGAGGAATTAGATAGACGAAGGAAGGAAGGTAAGAAGGAAGGAAGGTAAGAAGGTTATTGGTAGAGCAGGTCCCCTTATCAGAAGTAAAAATATATCAAATAAAGCTAAAATGGCAATACATAATTCTATATTTGTACCGACTGTACTATACGGTAGCGAAACATGGACTTATCAAGAAAAAGATAAGAGTAAAATTAACGAAATTGACATGAGATTCATGCGCATAATAAGCGGGAAATCCCTAATGGACAAAGTAAGTAACGAGATAATTCTAAAAGAATGTGGTGCAGAAGAGACGCTAGTAGACACATGGGAAAGAAATCGGTTAAGATGGTTCGGACATGTTGAGAGAATGCCAAATGAACGACTAACGAATCAAGTGTATCAAGCTAAAGTAAATGGCAACGTGCCCAGAGGTAGACCACGGAAAGAATGGTTAGAATGTGTGAATGAGACCCTACTTAGAATAGACATAAGAAGTCACAGAAACACGAGAGCCTGCATGAAAAAATGCATGGACATAAAAGAAGCTAGAGAAGTATGCCAGGACAGGAAAGTATGGCGGAAAATAATTAATAAAAAGAGTGTCAGTAGAGTGAACGACGCCTGAAACAAAGACCTTGGCTATTAATGGACCCAAGTGGGGAACCTTACATAACGGCTTCGTGAGGTTCTTCGCTTGGGGTGATTGCTAGACAGATTGATCAGCAACCTGGGTCGGAGCAGTGTTGCGGAACGAACGTGCTATTTACATAAATAGCACGAGAATTCTGTATCAATCTGAAAAATCTCTATCCCATCCACACACTACTCCTTTCCCCTGCCGAGTGAGTCACGCCTACCCCGA
>NC_046658.1:96262450-96287959 GCF_010883055.1 Belonocnema kinseyi | reverse complement strand
GGATACTGTAGTAAACTATGAAGAATATGAGAAAAGGGAGCAGGAAAGACAATTAATAGGAAGATGGGGTATGATTGAGAAATCGAAATATAATAAATCGTATAAGATGATAAAAAAGGAAGGAGTACCAAAGTATTCAGCAAAGGCATGGGAAGCGAATGGACCAGAATAGAAAGATTTAAATTGGGAAATAAAGTAAGGGTAGGAATGTGTTAAGAAAAGAAAGATAACAGAAACTGCAGAATATTTGAATGGGAAAAGGAAACTTGGGAGCGTGCATGGGAAGGATGTAGAAGAGGAATGGAAGATAAAGAAAGCTATAAAGAGAATTTCGTAATGATTCTAGGGGAGGATGGATTGGTGTAAGGAATGGATGAAGGAGTTGGTGGGGGCTAGGCTAGAGGAGCGAATATAAAAGGATGGGTGTAATAAATGGTAAAATTCAGGTAGAAGAGAAATTAATGAAAAAGGAAACGGAAGTCGCTTATATGGATCATCCATAAACTACGTTACCACTTAAAGGGGGGGGGGGGGTTCTCACAAAACCTACGGTTAGTAAGGGTTAAGGGAGGGGGGATTCAGGACGTCAAAGTAACGTTACAGTTATATTAACATTTTAGAATTTAGCATTTTTTTCTAAAAGTACATATGGTAACGTTTTCAGTGCGTTTCCGGATGATTAATGTTTATGATAAAAAATTTATGTTTTTGCTTAAAAATGTATTTTTTTAGTTAAAACTTGAACTTTTTGGTTAAGAACTCTTGAACTTTATTAAAAAGTCGTCTTTTTCAGTAGAAAATTAATTCTTTTTTGTTCAAAATGTAAAAGCTAGGTTTTAAAGTTGATCTCTTTTGTTAAATATTTATTTTTTGTTTGAGGATTCAAAATTTTAATTAAAAATGTATCTCTTCGGTTGGAAATTAAAGTGTTTTGTTGAAAAAATCCTTTTTTTGTTTCATTCTTTTTTTATGCAAAAAATCAACTTTTTGTTAAAATTGAACTATTTTGTTAAAAACTCATTATGTTTTTGTTCAAAATTAATCTAGTTAAGTTGAAAACTCAACTTTTGGGCTGAGAGTTCTTGTATTTTGTTCGAAATTTGCCTTTCTTTAATTTTGAAAAATTCTCTAAATCGTTACTGCCTTCAATTTTAAATGTACATTTTTATATGGCTGAAATCATTGAAACCATTTTTATTAAAGATTACGTTTTTAAAAAAACGAAAATGTTTAAAGATTATCTACTAATTTTCAAAATTGGAAAGAGTACTTCATAAATTTTATTTTATTATTTTTTTTTTACTAATTTCAATAATAGATTGAATTTTGGCTACGAGTTTGTCAAACTTACTGCTTTATCGATAAAAATGATTCCTAGCTGGGATTCACTTACTGATTGCAATTAATAAAAATTTTAACTGATTCAAATTGGAAGGGAAGAGTTGTGACAACTATTTTCCTCGAAGAAATAAGCCATGATTTTTCGTACATTTTTAACTTTTTTATAAAAAATCATTTTTCTTCTTTCATAAGGTATGACTAATAATGTCATTTAAATTCTTAAAATCATAGGAAACTTTTTTTCCAGAAATATTTATGATATATATTTTAATTTTTGAATACCTCGATGGATAGTATAAAATTGTCTGTTCGGACATATGAAATTGTTAAAGACTCTGTGTTCGGTCACTGAAGTTAAGCAGCGCTTCAGTTATTTGTGCTTGAATGATGAGGCCAATTGGACCTGATGGGTGTTATTTTCTAGGCTTTTAGGCTCTCGAAACTCTCAAAATAATAAATAATGAGAAGATTATAATTTTTCGGAAACCACAAGTGATCCTTTGAATATATCAACTAAAAAACATTTTTTGTGAAAGCCGATTAAGCTGCGAAAGAACAATTTGAAATAAGTTGAAGATTTAATAGAAAACAATGTTCAGCCTTCAAAAACCAATTAGTAAATTTGGTCCACACATACTAACTTTTTTTTATAGATATTAATTAAAATTGTAGCTTTCATTCTTTTTTTATGATAGGAGAAGCCAATGCAGATTTTAATAAAACATGAAGTACAAATTAATATTACTTAAAATTTAGTGTTTGGCAGAATCCATTTTTAGTTATTTTTTTAGTGGATTTTACCGAATCTGATATGACTTAAAGTTATCAAATATAATTGACAAAATTCTTAGAAATAAAATAACTGTTTAACTCTAAAGATGAAAAAAAATAAGAAACATTGGACAAGTGCGCATTCACGCAACAAAAATTAAAGATTAAAAGAAATAGTCAATAAATCAGAAGTAATATCAAAGTATCTTCATTTTCCCATGCGGTGACCGTTTTTTATTTCTTTTTAAATCTTTATAAGCATAAACTCAAAAAAAGTCAACTTGTGTAACAGAAAAGTCGACTTTACAATTAAATATACAATATTTTTTTACAATATATTTTTTTATTGGCGTAACGTTCAAAATAAAGGAAGATATAGGAGCAAGAAAATGAGGAAAAGAATTTAAGGACCGCCTTCTTTTCTTTCTTTACTTGTTTTTGCTAAACATTTTCAAAGGACGTATTTACATACCCGCTAGTCTAAATTTGATCACTCTTTATTATTGTGTTCGTCTCTTTTTTAATTATAGGATTGTTCTCATTGGGTTTCAATCATATTCTCTAAAGAAGAACTTAGATTTTTATTTTATCTTCTCATTGCTTCACTTTACTTCATAATTACTTCATTTTTAATGTGCCTTTAATGAAAAAATCCCGGATGTAGATTTAGTTGAAATAAAAAAATCAAACTTGATTCCCATCCTGCAAGTTATATTATTTCACTTATTATTCTCTCATGTAAATTACATGTCTCCTGAATAATGCATTTCTCCCCCTGAAACAAAACCCACTACATTACACCACATCAAAAGTCAGAGAAAATTAAAAATATCCTGTTTACATTTCATACATCTGGTATCTATTTTCACGATAAATGTTTTCTCTTCCACACTTTCCTATCTACTATCACAACAGCTAGTCCAATAATCTCCTTTCTCTCCATCTTCTCCACCATACAGGCTTCGAAGAAAATCCGCAGATTCAAGAAGATCCATGGAAGATTCAAGGAAGAAACCAGATACACAAGCATGAGGATGGAGAATCCAGGAAGAGGAAACCACTTTCGCATTACCCGGAATTCTACAACTGAATGCATCTCTATGCGTCCCATACTCCAGCCCTCTTGTACTTGAACATGAACCTAATATCTACCCCCACATCATCATCCTGACTCACACCAGTTTATCATCCCTCTCGATATAGACCCTCTGAAGCGGTGGTGTACGTTACAATCAAATCCCGAAAAAGGAAAAAGAATTAAAAAAGCTATCTGCCGCGAGATGATGAAAAAAAAAAGAAAAAAGCGTCACCCGTTGGCGGGTGGAATGACGAGGGGATGATGGCAAAGGGACGTGGGTGCGGGACGGGTAAAGAAAATCGCTCGCAGGCTATTTTCCGGAGGAATTTTCATTGGATGGGCGCCATTTTGTCTGTCGAGGGCTGCGGGGTAGTTCGCTTTCCTCTGATTGGTCGTCGCTAGGGTAACGCTTCCCCTTTCGCTCCAATCCCAACTCACGCTCCTCCGTTGACGGAGGGTGAGACTCCGGTCGAGTCGGGGGTCGTTTCAACCCCCACGCTCCCCTTCCGCAACCCCCGAGTCAGCAGGATAACTGCATTTCGCGGACAGAATCCCGCAAGAACTCACGGCGAGCGGTACCCCTTCGGTCTCTCTCTCTGATCCTCGACCTATTCGTGAACGACGTCGCCATAGTCGTTGTTATCCTCGTTCCTCCGGGTGTCTCGGCTTAACGTTATTGGGGCCAATTATTTCGATATTTGAATTTTCAAGGCCGTTCGCGCGCGGCCCCCCTCACCCCAGACTAGGTAACCCCCTCCTTATTCACCCGTCGCCACCCCCTCGAGTACGGCGCGGGAGGCAACCCTAATTGGATCGACGACGATAATCTGATTTGAATTTCGAATCGGACGAGGCCAACCGCGACGCATCTAACGTATTGTTTGGATCTTAGAAAACAGTACCTTCAATTTGGGAAGAAACCAATTGGGCTTGTTCTTGCGGTGTCGGTCGCGTCACCGGGTCAACGAGATTCCGGGTCATCGGTTCGTGAGGGCAGGTGAAGGTCAACGGGAATTTGGTTCTACGAAGGTGTTGATGATTGCTTGTGGGATTTGTGGACTAATAACTGAGAGGAGACTTGTGAGAGTGAAAAAAGTTTGAGGAGGTTTGCATCAGTGGAAGATATCGGAGGTTTAGGGAAGAATTGAGTTATATCTAGTAAAGTGGTATCTAGTGGGAAAAAGAAAACAAAAATAAATGGTACCAAGGAAAACAATCTAGAAACCTAAGACCTACGTTTGACGTAAACAAATTTGTTGGTGCTTTAAAAAGTTTTGTCTTCACTCGCTTCTATCAACGGGATCAACAAATAATAAAGACTTCGAAACTAATCATATCCACAGAAACAATCAATGGAATTATAATAGACTTATCCCTCGTATAAATATATCTCTCACTTTTTCAATAATGAAGACTAGGGTAATATAACAAATGGACCATATCCACCTCAGCTTGAAAAAGAATCTGTTAATTTATTTAATAATGGATACATCAACTCTTGACCTCATCTTTTAAAACCTTATCACGTATCCTCCAAGCAGTGGTACTAAAACTAGAAGATCCATAGAACCTAGAGAATTCTATCCTTTTTATCAGAAGTTTGCTGAAGTAGAGTCTTTTTAAACTAGATCAAACCCACGTATCTACATTCCCAAAACCCCAAAACCTAAGAGAATTAAGCTTCCGCAAAATATCAGTGAGTGAGGAAATTGTTCGGGTGGGATTTGTGAAGATGTCCTTTTGAAGAGTGACAATTTTCGCGTTTGGCAGACCTCGGCAAGGTCACCCCGGCATCACCCTGGCTAACGACTTATCGGGAAGCAGTGGGCCGGGTGGCGGAGTTGGATCCGTCGGTGGTACCTCCGTCGGCGGCGGCGGATCCTCGCTCTCAACAACGGCCTTGAGTCTGGACCATCAACAGTTCAACATCTTTCCTGCGATTTTCAGCAGGCAATTGAACTTCTCAGCAGCGGCGGCTGCTAATTGTGGACAAAATAAACTTATGGACGAACTAAGACCAAACCTAGGCCTCTTAGGCGTTGGTCTCGTCGAGAACGATACTTTTCATTTGAATCACAATCAGGAAAAGAGGAAGTGCAGCAGTACCAGTTCTAACGAACAGGACTTTGGGCTGTATGGAGTTCATCAAGGAATCGAAGCGAGTCCGCCGACGCCCGCCGCGACGCCTGGAAGGAACAGCGTTGGTGCTAATAGTACTGTTGGTGAGTATGTTTTTGGATTTTTCATTTTTTACGATTTATGATTTGTAATTTGTAATTTATGTAAGATGATTGAGTGGAATGTTTTTTTTAGAAGAGGGTGCTTCTTGATTGATACCCGGTGAATGATGATTATGATTATGATTTATATTTTATGGATATTAAGAATTTGTTTTCGAAGAAATTTCTTTTTGATTCAATAATTTTGGTAATTATTGAATTTCTGCTATGGATTTTAGAGCTGGGAGACACTTTTGCTATAGATTTGTTTAAATTGTCGAAAATTTACGAAGATGATGGGTAAAAAGTATTAGACTAGGAACAGAAGTATTGTAAATAAACTGCAATTTAAAACAAGTAATTACAATTCGATTCAATCAAGCTTATACCTTTATAGAATATTTCATTTAAGATGTACTACAGTTACATCGACGTAAAAAATGAGTATTGTCAAAAATGATTAATAAAATTGAGGAAAATACTTCCATTGTAATTGGAACTATTTTTGGAAGAGAACTGAAGATGAAATTTAGAAAAAGTATTTCTGGTTGAAATTGTTTATTCAACAATAGTAATTTATATTATTATATTTTTGCCTTTTTTAAGGTAAAAATTGTAATGCTTTTTTAATCCTAGCATTGTAGAACTTATTCCATTCCTTAAATTCTAAATATGTTTGGTATGCTTTATTTAATATTTTTTATTTAAGAGTTATAGAATTGTTATTTTTATGAACAATATTTTTCTTGAATAATTTCTTTTTATTATAAGCTTACTAAATATATTTTTAGAGATTCTTGCAAGGAATAAAAGGAACCCTACAACATCAGGATTGAGTAAGAATGTTGACTTTTACCTTAAAGAAAGCAAAAACATAAAACTCTAAATTAATATTGTTAAATAATTTTTTTAAACTGAAATCTGTTTTTATAAAGTTTACCTTCAGTTCTTTTTCAAATATAGTTTTTTATTGTAATAAAAATGTCATGTGAAAATGTCTTTTTAGAAAATTTTAGTTTCAGAAACAGAAATCAGTCCATTTTATTAGCAGTAGTATAATATCTATTCAATCTAACCTACTTTAAAAGAATCTTATTTTTTTCATGCTGGGAAACGATTGTACCTCTCTAGATTATGGTAGAGCATGAGATTCGAAAATGAATGGTTGCATACAATATTTTGGTTGGTTTATTTAGTTTTGTTTAATTGAGAAAATTAAAAGAAAACCACTTTTTTACATTTTGTTTCATGGTATATAAAATTCAAACTTTTTTCTGTTTTTTATTTAAAACTGATATAGTAGCAATAAGATTAAAAAATTGAAATTTTTTTCGAAAAACTGAAAAATCTGAGAGGGAATAATTTTGGTATAAAAATATATAATATTCGTGCTTTTCATACATTTATTGTGAAAATTGGTTTCTTTTATTACAAATATATTATTTTGTTATTATTTATCTGAATATCGGGTATAAATTAACTTTCGATTGAGAAAGAATTGGAACCAAAAAATAGAATTTTAAAAATACTAAAACAATTTTCAAAATCTTGTCACTCGGTCTCTTGTAGCGTGGTACTCTTAATATTCAACATAATTATCAAATAGATAAAGATATTTGCAATGCGAACATGCTTACCATACGTTCAATCCCACAGTTTCTTAAAAAATCATGTTAATTCTCGTCAAAAATATTTTCTCAATATTTCCTTCACTTGGAGAGATTTCTAATTATGATTGGACTTTCTTTAAAATAATTTTCAGCATCTCATAAAAGATATTATAAATTCTTTAAGCAATTACCATAATTTTCTTTAGTAGAAAATTGGCTTCTTTTATTATAAAAAATAATTTGTTACTGTTTATCTACCCATTCAACATGAATAACTTCTAAAAAAGTGATTTACATTTTTTTTTAATTCTATCAAAAAAGATCCGGGGCAAACATATTTTATTTAAAAATTCTAAATCTCTCAAAAACTAACAGAAACTTAGTTAAGTGTTGCTTGGCTCTATTTATATTAATCATAATTAATAAATTTATACATTCTGAATAGTTTATTGCAAATTTTAGTTTTATAGATATTTTTATTCCTAAATTTGTTATAATGCAATCAATCTCAGAAGTTTTTTGAAACAATATTTTGATTCTTGTGAAATATGTTCTCATATTTCAGATATGAGTCAGATTTTTGAATAAAAATGAGATCCAATAGATAGACAGACATAGACAGGCATATATATATATATATATATATATGCCCATATGAGACGATTGTCAAGTTATATTGAAAATGGAATTATTTGAAGGATTACATTATTATTAATTAATTATTGAGATCCTCGAAAATCTTATAAAGTACCTTAAAATTAATTAAAAATTGATTGAAATGTTTGATAATTTAAAATGTTGTCTGAAATCTTTTTGAACCTAATAAAATATTCCTAAAATCTTATTAATCATATATAAAAACAAATTTCAAATCTACCAAAATTTATGTAAATTCCTTAAAAATGCCTGAAATTTTTGTAATCCTGTGAAAAAAATTCTTAAGTCTTGTAAAGTCCCTGGTAATCATTGAAAGAAACCTAAAACATTTTAACTCCTATGAAATCCATAAAAAACCTCATAAGGTTTGAGAAATTTGTTATATTCCAATTAATTTTTTTTTCTTTTCTTAAAATCCTATGGAATCTTTGAAATAATATTAAATTCCAACCTTTCCCTGTAAATATTACATACACACTTTTAGTCGCTAAAATATCAATAAAATAAAAATTTCATTTTGATCATTACTTTTTTAATTAATTCTTTTATGAAAAATAATAATACATTTTTAATCTTCATATTTAGAGCTTCCAAAAGCAGATCTCATTATTTTGACTTGAAAAATATCGTAAATGGTTCACATAAAAACATTGTATTTAAAAAGAAAAAATTATAATTATACAATAAGAGGATACACGCAGAAAAAAAATTTTCTTGAACCAAAAAAACAGTTTTCTTGGATGTAAATACAAATATGTTTTAATTGAACAAAATGTAGTTGGGTCAACCAAATATTTTGTTGTCCATATAATACCCATAATCTATGGATGAACCAACTAAAATTGTGTTGATTCAACCAAATAATTAGTTTTCTGAGTGTACTTCTTAATCGCACAATTTATTATTTTTACACTTATTGTTATTAACATGAATAGGAAAAAGATTTTTAATATTATTCTTAAACACTTTATTCTATTAAATATAAAATCGAATAATTCACACTTTTCGAGTTTCACCCTTATACGACAAGTGACAAAACAAATCAAAAATTAGACAACAGTGCGATTTTAAAAAGTGGACAACGTGTCATCTCAAGATAGACAAATTTTCCGGTTGTTGAGCATTGAGTACTACACGTGTACGTTAGTGGTACAGCGACAAGCCGGCCTATTGACAATAAAGCAGACATATGGTACTACCTGTTCTATGGGGCTATTATTATGTGCTCATGGGGGATTAAGGGGGCTTAACACTAGGGGTTCTCTAATGGGGTAGTGTAGCACTCAGCAAAAGGAATCACTCGAATCTGGCACCTCGGAAAGCGTCCCATTCCCCTTTTCAAAAAGGGGTGATTATGTTACATTGTTTATTTAATGCAACACTTTCTCTCGAGTATCACAAATAGAAATACGGAGTCAAAATTGCTAAAATATTTTGCCATTTAAAAAAATTAACTATGCATTGCTCAGTGATGGAAAGTAACTAATTTTTTTTAACAGTTACTCTAATTAGTTTCTTTTCTTTGAGATTGAAGGTGGTAAGGTAATTTGCTTTTGTAAATAGGTGATTTCTATCTGTCCAAAAAATGTAGATATCTCAATTTTGTACAGGATACAGTGAAAATATCAGCAGAAAAAAATTCTAGAAATATGGGATATGTCGCAGATGAAGGTTTTCCCTATACTGAAACAGATGCTTGAAAAAAACACTATTATCTTACGATCATTTTTGAATAGTCAACATACATTACAAAAAATCTGCGAAAAGTATATGAATTTCTTTTATCCTTTCTGCAATAAATGGTAAAATTAGGATTCATAAATAATCATTTGATATTATGTGAAACCTTAATCTGGACGCTTCCTGTATGGAACGTGAAAGGCACACTGGGTCAGATGGACCCATCACTAACTTTAAGTGCTAGCTGCAACCAGAGAAATGATTTTTTTGGACTGTAAAAATTCATGCATTTATTTTAACTTATTAAAATTAGGAGCGAACAGTTTTTGAATAGGTGTAAATATATCAAAATAGTTTATAAAATTAAAACCGGTAGATTAATTCGAAGTTTACTATTCTCAAAATATTGTGAGATAATAGTACTATTTTTACTTTCACTCGTCAGAAAATAATGGCTAATTAATTGTAAATTGCAATACTCTGTATCTGTGTAGGGAAAACCTTAACTGTAACATGGGCCTTGTCTCAGATTTTCAGAATTTATTTTCTCCTTAGATATTAATTTAAAATTGTGGTATTACGTTTCTTGGAGAAATAGCAATTGGCAATTATACAAAAAAAAGCTTATTTAATTTAATTTAATTTACATTTTTTCAGTAATAGTGGTTATGGAAATCGTTAGTTTTTTAGTCTCTTTTTCACAATTTAAATTTGGGCAGTTAGTTTTCGAAAGATGTATAGGTGTTTCAGGAATCAGATTTTAAGTAAAGAAAAAGATTCTAACCCAAAAATTGACTAAAATTAACTAAAAGGGACTAATGTGTATTAATAATGTGACTAATGATCTTTCGAATAAAAAATAATTCTATAAATGCCTAAGAATTGAAGGCGAGTTTAAAGAACTTCAGGATGAATTAAATAAAAGACGCCCAAAAAATTGTATTGTATTTTCTCGAGTAGAATTAAGCGAGCTTAGAAGAATTCAAGTAAACTAAATGGATTTGAGCGTGATGGAATTGAACATGACTTAAAACATCAAGAGAATTGTAAGAAATTTAGAAAATTTTGATTAAATTCATGATAAATTCCAAATTAATTCAAATAAGAGAAATAACAGAATTCAGGGCGAATTTAACAGGATTTGATTTAATTAGAAAAAACAGCAAATAGTGAAATAAGCTTCAAATTCGATGAAATTCATAAAAATTTAAGGTGAATTAAAAATAATTGAAAAGAGTCCAAAATATTACAAAAGTTAATTAAATGCATTAAATTTAGAATAACTTCAGAAAACTTCAAGTAAATTCAAAATAATTTGATGAGCTGCGTGTGAAGAATTCAAGGTGAGTTTAAAAGACTTCAGGGTAAAATGAAAAAAAGTAAAAACAATCAATTAAATAGAGTAGAACTGAGGAAATTTAGAAAAATTAAAGTGAGTTTACAAAGTGCAGGGCAAATAAAAAAATGTAGGAAAATTTCAAAGAATTTGAAAAAATTAAAAAGAATATAGGATAAATTAATTAGAATTCGACATGAATTCCAAATTGATTAAAATTAATTTAACAAAATCCAAAATATTTAATTGATTTTAGTTAAATTGGAGTAATTTTAGAACAATGCACGGGAATTAAACAAAGGTTGTGAAATTACTAAGAATTAAAGATAAGTTCAAAAAAATGCAATGTGAATAAAAAAAATGAAGAAAAAATCCATTGAATAGAATAGAGTAAGATTAAGTGAATTTAGAAGAATCCGAGTGAACTCAAAAGAATTAAGTGAGAGTTATATCCTCACGAGAATTTTAAAGAATTGAGAATGTGTATTCAGAAGAATTCAGGGGAACTTAAGAATCTTTGATGAAATTCGTAAGAATTTGAAGGAATGTAATTGAACAGAAATTTTCAAATAAAAAATTGTCAATCAAATTGAGCAAAATGGGAGTGAACAGAATACAGAAAGAATCTAACAGAATGTTATTGAATTGAACGAAAATTAAAAAAATCATAGAGTTAGATAAAATTCAAGTGAGTGAAGAGGAATTTTATGAAAATGAAAAGAATTCGATGAAATACAAAAACTTTCAATGTGAATTACAAAAGTTCAAGTGAATTGAAAATAATCTGAAAATATTTAAAAAGTTTAACAAATTCCTTAAATTTGCAAATATTTAAGAAAAGTGAAAGGAAATTTAATTTTAAAAACCCATTAAGTAGAGTAGACTTCAATGAATTTAGAAGAATTCAAGTTAGTGCATCAAAATACAGAGAAAATTAAAAAAATTCGGGAGAATTATAAAAATTGGAAAGAATTAAAAAGAATGTAGGATAAATTAATAAAAATTCAGGGTTAATTTCAAAAGAATTCGATGAAATACAAAAACATTCACTGTGAATTACAAAAATTCAAGTGAATTGAAAATAATCTGAAAATATTTAAAAAGTTTAACAAATTCCTTAAATTTGCAAATATTTAAGAAAAGTGAAAGGAAATTTAATTTTAAAAACCCATTAAGTAGAGTAGACTTCAATGAATTTAGAAGAATTCAAGTCAGTGCATCAAAATACAGAGAAAATTAAAAAAATTCGGGAGAATTATAAAAATTGGAAAGAATTAAAAAGAATGTAGGATAAATTAATAAAAATTCAGGGTTAATTTCAAATGAATTCGATGAAATACAAAAACATTCAATGTGAATTACAAAAATTCAAGTGAATTGAAAATAATCTGAAAATATTTAAAAAGTTTAACAAATTCATTAAATTTGCATATAATTAAGAAAAGTGAAAGGAAATTTAATTTTAAAAACCCATTAAGTAGAGTAGACTTCAATGAATTTAGAAGAATTCAAGTCAGTGCATCAAAATACAGAGAAAATTAAAAAAATTCGGGAGAATTATAAAAATTGGAAAGAATTAAAAAGAATGTAGGATATTTTAATAAAAATTCAGGGTGAATTTCAAATGAATTAAAATCAATTGAAAAAAATTCACAATCTCGTCGATTTTAAAATTCATTATAAAACTTTGATGAATTTTGAGATTGAATACTCTTGCAGTAGACGATTATAATTTTTTTTTTAATTAAAAGATGAGAAATGATTTTTTTTTTCATTAGGATTATTTCAATAACATATAAGTTTTTTCCTGAAAAAAGTATTTTCTTAAAAGTTCATTAAAGACATATTTATCGTGTAATTTGGAATACAAAGCCTAAATTATTAACATTCTCACATATGTTATAATCAAATTACTGCATTAATTCCTCTTCGTTACATGACTAAATTTCTGCATGAATATGCATCACTGCAAATGTTATTCACTGCCATGTAATGAAACATTGAATCGGAAAATTAAAGCCAAGATAGAAATGTGATTGATGTAACTTAATTTTTTAGCGAATAATAGCCGTATCAACAAATATTAACAAAATTTTCGTCTTTTAAATTAAGGGTAATCTCTTTAATCATTGCAATAAATACACATTATTTTTATGCATATTCGTTTCGATGAATTATTTAATTGAACTTCCATTATTATTTCATCCTTTAAAGCAGAGTGAGCAATACATTTTAAACTAACAAAAATCATTTTCAAAGGAAAAAAATGATGAGTCTTTAATCAGAAAAATACATTTTTAACAAATTATTTCAACTTTTTACACAAAAGATGAATTTTTCACAAAAGTCATAAATTATTAACAAAAATAATGCATTTTTAACAAAGCAGCTCAAATTTCAACCAAGTATTTTTGTTAAAAAAAAATGTTATTGTTAAAAAGATTAATTTTCTACCATAAAAGATTAATTTTTAACCAAAAAGTTGAATTTACAGCTAAAAATCTTCCCGCATCGCGGGCACATTCTCATTGCGCGCTAGGCGCGCGATGGTTGAATCTCACGCTTCGCGCTCGATAATAGGTTACCTCGTGCTCGCATATTTATTCTTTGCATTTGGAAAGCTTGAAAAAAACTTTATCAAAAAGATCTCTTTTAGATGGCAGTATTTATATGCGTCTTCATATTCTGAATTGCCTACTTAATTAAGTATAGTTAAAGATCAAGGGCATGTGATACTTTCAGTTTCCCCGGCTTTTTTTCATAAAAATGAAAATTTTAAAAAACTGAATTCGGAGATGCTATAAAATATCATAACGGACGTCCCCGGACTCTTTTTTGAGGGATAATAACAAAAAAATGTATTGTGCTAAATAAAAATTTTATGCATATGCATTATTTTGAGGTTACGTCGTTTTTCATCTCTGCCTTTCCGATAATCTGGAAGTTATTGATGAAATAAACTTTTTTGATTTCCTGCAAAAAGGGTTACTTCCGGGAGGTTAGTTACTATGTTTATTTGTAAGTCCAAAGTTTTCGGCCAAAAATATTGTGTAGTTTGGAAGTAACGCTCGGGTGAATTGTAACACACATAACCTCGAAATATACATGCACGTTCTTAGCAATATCAAAAATTTTTTGATAAAAAAACACAAAAAAAGTGTGTGGGGACATCCGTTAGCATGTTCGCTATCATTTCCCAGATTTTTAAGGCAAAATATTTCTTATCCGAGGAATAAAGCCGGAGGAACATAGAACTGGTAAGATCGACAATTTTCCAAGTATCACATGCTCTTAAGTTTCTCAAAGCTCTGTAGGCTTTGAGGTACGCATTCTCATCGTGACACTCGCGCTGCGCCCTCGATTTCCGACAGACATTTGTAAATAGGTTTTGTTGGATTTTTTTCTCGTAACTTTCGTCGTTTTCCACACATTTTTTTTTATTTTACTTTTTTCAACGTTATTTTTCACGAATAAAAGAAAAAGTACGCGTCCTATCAAGAAGTGATTCTCAACGAAATTGTTTTTTTTGGGATAACCATTTTTGTTAATTCATCTTTTTTTGTATCCTACAAAGTTTGTCCACAAGATGGATTTTTTTATTTTCTATTATTTTTTGTGCAATAAAAATTTGAATTTTCGATTTTTGAACAAAATCCAAAAATTGGTTATGATAATCTTTTAGGGCTTTCAAAAAGAAATGTTTTTCTTCTCTTGACTTTTTTTCATATCGTGCGTTTTTCGGCTTAAAATTTTGATTTACGGTTGATTAAAAAATTTTTAAAACGCTATAACTCTGAGAATTTTCTTTTTATCGAAAAAAGTCATAAGGATAAATCGTTTGCTCTTTTCAATACTATAAATAATTGTACATAGAATTTTCAAATTCAGAAAAAAGTGGTCTCAAAAATGTTCAAAATGTGCTCACTTTTTGAATTTTTATTAAAAATAGCTGGTTAACGAACTCGTCCTTTCTTTTAGGAAAGAGAAAAAGTGTGCTAAATATGGATTTGATTCGTTCATTTTTTCGAGAGTTATCGTGTTTACGGACGGACGGCCGGACGGATAGACAGGCAGATGCCATCGTGAAAACCTGATTTTCGGATTCAGGGGGTCTCGTAATGTGGAGATCCGTTGAAAAAGTGTGATGTCAAATTTCCGACAATTCTAATACTTTCTCAATCTTAAATGATGAGAATGTAAAAAAGATTAGTTTACAACCAAACTGATGAATTTCAAAATTCAAAGGATGAATCATTAAACAAAGGTAATGCGTTTTATCAAGGCAGTTCAACTTTTAACCTGCTCTAGTTGAATTGTAAAAAAAATGTTGTCACCAAAAATTTTCTAAATTAAAAAACGCATTACATTTTATTTAAATATAGTTTTTGACTAAAGAGATGAATTTTCGAGTAAAATCATGAAATTGCAAACAAAAAATCAGTTTAAGAAAAGTATTTCAAGCAAGTAGTAAAATTTCCAATAAAAGAAGATGAATTCTCAACAAAAATGTAATAGTTAATAGTTTAACTGAAAAAATTTCAGTTTTAAATAAAAAATGAAACAGATAAATTTTTATTTATAACAAAATTAATTTTGAACAAAAAAACAATGAATTTTGAACAAATTGGTTAAAATTATCACTCACAGGAATAAGTTTTTAACTAAAATTATGAATTAACAACAAATAGAAACTGAATTTTTAACCAAAAAATATGAACTGTCAATGAAATAGTTGAATTCTCAACCAAATCAGATGAATCTTGAACTAAAATAATAAATCATTATGAAAAAAGGATTATTTTTTTTACAAATAAGTTACACTTTGAACCAAGTAGTTCCAGTTAAAATAAAAAACAGCATTTCCCAATAAAAAACTTATTGGTTAATATTTCAGCCAACAAATATTTTTATTTTTATTTAAAAAACAGTTTAATTGAAGCATAAAGATGAATTTTGAAGCAAAAAGATTTATTTTCTAGTAATAAAGATAAAATGATCTAATCAGTAACGTCCGGAGACTAAATTAGTAATTTCAAATGATCTAAACAAAGTCATTTTAAATGAATAATCAGTAATTTCATTAATTGAATCAGGCATTTTGATTTACCTAATCTGTTACTTTTAACGTGTTAATCAATCATTTATAATTCGTTTAAATAATTTATTACAATGTAGGACTTAAATAAAAATTTAAGTTAAAAATACATTTTTTTCTTGAATAAATAAAACTATTTATTTGAAAATTTAACTTTCTTGGTCCAAAATTTACTTGTTTGTTAAAAATTCATTTTTTAAAAATGAAACTGCTTGGTTAAAAGTTCATTATTTTGTTTAAAAATCCATTTATTTGTAGAAAACTCGTGTTTTTTCTTGAAAATGCAACAATATGATTTTAAATGCAACTGTTTGTTTTTAAATTAATTTTTGTTTTCATAGAAAACTCAGATATTTTGTTGAAAGCTTAGCTTTATTGGATGAAGATTAATTTTGTTGTTGAAATTTCGTCTTTTTCTTTTAAATGAAACCTTTCGGTTCAAAATCCATTTAACTGGTTAAACGTTCATCTCTTTGGTTAAAATTTTCTCTTTTTTAGTGAAAATTTATCTCATGGAGGATACTTAATCTTTTTGGCTTTCAAGTACAACTGTTTGGTTGAAAATTGCTCTCATTTCGTTGCGAATTCAGCTTAACCCAAAAGGTAGGGTAAGTTGATGCAAGTGAACTTTTTAAAATAAACTTAATATCTAAATATTTTAACTATTATATACTCAATTTTTCCTTTGAAGAATCCTTGGCAGAATTTTTGGCATCATAGATATTTTCTATGATATTATAAATTATTGGATTATAATTAATTAAATTATTAAATTTGATAATCTTTGAGGGAATGGGATAGCACCTTCTTTGATCTTTTCAAGGGTGGTTGCCTGATTCATCGGTATTCCATATTATCTGCTCCGATTATTCCTTGCACTCGACTTCCAGGTTCCATATTTTACCATTACGTTATCGATTATATTATTTTTTTTATCAAGTGATATATGTTATACGCGATGCATTAACCGAATCGGATAATGCGTCGCAGAAGAAAAGAAGCTCTACTTGGCGGAATTTTTTGCATCTTCGATATTTTTGAAGATATTCTAATCTATTAGATTATTATCTAGTAGATAATAAATTTAATAATCTTCGAGGGAAAGAACACCTTCCTTTTTTCTTCTCCAGGGTGCTTACCTGATTCGTCTAAAATCCATATTATTCCTTCCGATCTTTTTTAAATCTCGACTTCCACGTTGTATATTTTGCCATTACGTAATCGGTTATATTTTTATTTTCAGCGATTGATATATTTTATGTTACGTGTGATGCAATAACCAAATCGGGTAATGTGTCGCGGGAGGATAGAAGCTCAACCCGACGGAATTTTTTGCATCATAGACATTTTTGATGACATTATAATTTTTTAGACTATTATCTAGTACATGATAGATTTGATAATCTTCACGGGAACGAGATAGCACCTTCGTTTTTTTTCTCCAGGGTGATTACCTGATTCGTCGGAAATCCATATTATTCGGCCGATTTTTCTTGACTCTCGACTTCCACGTTTCTACCGGTGCTTTTCTTCGTGCTTTTTTCTTGGCTGAAATTATAAGACGAACCTTTCGTCTTCCGCTGTTCCGGGAGAGGAAATTACGCGCGCGTTTATTAAGGGAGGCGAGAAAATCACGGGTGGGAAAGCCCATCGACAAGGTACTTTTAATACCTCACTGAACTCGAGGAGTTAACTACGTTAATTTCTCTTCCCTTCTCTCCACCTCCCTAGTCCAAACCTTCTCTCTTTCTCTCCTTCATAATTCTCTTTTTCTCACTTTCTCTTGAGTGCAGCGATGTCACTTTTTCATTTGCATCACAATTTCAATGTGACATGAAAAACCTTTTCCGTAAATCCTTGACCTGGGTGCGAGTCCTCCTCCTCAAATTATTCCCGCAAATTCGCTTTATGTTGTTGATGATCAAATTGGAGGAAATTCTCTTTTTAATAGGAGGCACTTTGTTCGTAGCAAATTGGACCTGTTTGGAATCAATTTGTTGTACTCGATTAGATGCTCTATACAATTTTCTAAAGTTTTATTTATGGGATTGTGATATTTAATTTGAGAAATATTTTATACCTATTATTTGAAATTATTGTTTGGCTAGAAGTACTTTAAAACTTCACTAAACACAGGACTTTTTCAATCATTTTTTTTTTATTTGATAAACTATTATTTCATTAGCATTGTGCTGTTGTATCAAATGGAAAATCTTGAGACGTATATACTCTTTTGGTTAAAAAGATTCTATTATTTGGTTGAAAGTTAATTATTTTGTTTAAAATCAAACTATTTTTTTATAAAGTTATTTTGACGTTCAAAAATGAAATTTTTTCTTGATCATACGTCTTTTTGGATAAAAAATTTGTCCTTTTTTATTTAAAAATTCATTCTTTTTGTTCAAAATTCATCATTTTAGTTGAAAGTTCATTCTTTTTGATTGAAATGTCTACTACTATATTTTTTCAGATTGCACCCTCTTAGTTAAAAATTAAGCTATTTAGATGAGAATTTAATTGCATTTTTGAAAATGCCACTATTTTAATAAAAAGACATCTCTAAAGGTAAAAAATTCAACTGCTTTGATAAACATTCGTTTTTTAAATAGAAATGTTGTCCTTT
This sequence comes from Belonocnema kinseyi, assembly GCF_010883055.1. Lineage (NCBI taxonomy): Eukaryota > Metazoa > Arthropoda > Insecta > Hymenoptera > Cynipidae > Belonocnema > Belonocnema kinseyi. Next base: position 96,269,549 of record NC_046658.1, on the reverse strand, counting down.
CCTATTGAAAAATTCATCCTTCTCTTTAAAAATTTATATTTTTGGTTAAAAGTTTATTCTTTTTCATTAGAAAGTCTACTACTATATTTTTTGTTCAGAATTCATTACTTTTAGTTTAAAATTCTACCTTTTGGCTTAAAATCTAATTATTTTGTTGAAAGTTAACTCTTTTCAATTTAAATTCATCTCTCATGATAAAATATTAAACTATTTTGTTGATCAAATGTCTTTTGGGATAGAAAGTTTTTATATTGAAAATTCAAATTTTTGTTTTAAAATTCTTTTTCAGTTCAAAAATACGTTTCTTTCATTGAAAATTTATGCTTCTTTATTGAAAAGTCTGCATATTTATTTTTGGTTCAAAATTCATCATATTTGGTTAAAAATTCTACTATTTGGTTGAGAATTTAATTATTTTGTTGAAAATCAAACTATTTCGTTAAAATGTTACTTTATAAGCAAAAATTCAATTGTTCTGTTAATCATTCGTTTTTCTTCGAAAAGAAAATTGATCATTTTTATTGAATAATTCATCCTTATCGTAAAAAATTAATCTTTTTTGTTGAAAGTTCATTCATCTCAATTGAAAAAGTTTCTATTATAATTTTGTTTCATAAGCCATCATTTTAGACAAAAATTTCATTATTTAATTCAGAATTAAGTTGTGTTGTTGAAAATATGACCATTCAATTAAAAAGTCTTCTTCTCTTGTTAAAAAGTAAAATGTTTTGTTGATCATCTGTTTTCTTGGATTGAAAATTCGTACTTTTGGATTAAAACTTGATCTTTTTTCTTTGAAAATTCATCTGTTTTAATTATCATTTTTTTAGATTAATTTTCATTCTTTTTAATTGAAAAGTCTGATATTAAATTTTTTGTTTAGAAGTAATTAATTTTGGTTAAAAATTCTACTCTTTGGTGAGAATTGAAATGTTTTGTTTAAAATAAATTATTTTCTTAAAATCGCATCTTTTACGGCCGAAAATTAAACTACTTTGTTGATCATTTGCCTTTTTGTAGATAGAAAATTCGTCCGTTGGAATAACAAATTTCTCTTTATAGGTTTTTTTTCAAACTTCTTTTGAATTAAAAAGTCTACAATTACATTTTTGTATCAGAATTCATCACTTTGGATTTAGGAGTTCTATTATTTGGTTAAAAATGTAAGTATTTTGTTGATAAATATTTTGTTTTGTTGAACATTGGTTTTCTAACTAAAAATGTATTGTTAGATTGGAAATTTATATTTTGCTGAAACAGTATTCTTTTTTTGTTTCCAAATTATTATTATTATTTCCAAATCTTGTTAGTTCAAAATTCATCTATCTCAGTTAGATAGTTTAAGTGTATTCTTAAAGATTCGTTTCGTTTGGCTTGAAAATTGAACTATTTAATTGAAAATTCAACTGTTTTTGTTTAAAGATTCATCTTTGTGGGTTGCAAATTCCACTATTTGGTTAAAAATTTAATTTTACTATTGAAAATTAAACTAAAGCTTCAAATTTCAAATATTTTGTTATAAATGCAACTGTTATATATACATTTTATAATTGTTAATTTAAATATTTCGTTAAAAAATCATCTTTCTGGACTGAAGATGAATTTTTATGTTAAAAATTCATTTTTTTGGGAGGTTTAGAGAAATTTTTTCTAAAACATTCGACTTTTTAGCTTGAAAACTCAACTCTTGTTGAAAATTCATTGTTTTGGCTTGAGAATTTATCGCTGAAGTTTTTTTTTTTTCTTTCGGAATATCGAACATTTTCTATACTCTAATTCCCTTCATGTTTCGGATTTCGAAAAAGTAGAGTGTCCGATATCCTAATGATTCTAATCCTCGACAGATGCTGGCTAGTGGCCAATTGGCAGCTGAGGTTTCCAATAATGGCCAAACTCTTACTCGAAATGTCATTAAAGTCATCACTATCATTATTTTCATCCACTCCTTTTCTCATGTCCAGATGTCCTTTTTAGAGACTGCAAATTAGGACACATTTTCTTGCACCAGTGAAACTGAAAATGAGCAGCTTGAAGATTAGCAAAAGGGGTTCTGATTTTTAATCCTAAAAGCTTATAGGTATCACAAAATAAATTTAGTAGAAAATTCTATTCTTTGAGGGAAAAGTAAATATTATTGTATAATATATTTTGTTTAAAGTGTTGCACAATGTCTGATCCAAGGTCTGATTTATAAAACTGGAAGCTGAACTGTTTAGCTTTAAATCAAGATTAAGTATTCAAACTGTTAAAGGTAAGAGATTTCTTTATTTGAAGTAATCAAAAATAAAATGCAATTAAAAGAGACAAAATTAGCGATCCTGAATTTGCAACTTTGCAAATTAAAGATTAAAAAAATTTAATTTAAAAACTTTTGATTGAATTGTTTATTAATGAACAACCTATGCCATGGAAACCTTCTAATCTCAGTAGATTAACTTTTGAGAGCTTCAAAAAAACTTTATCTGACAATGAAATATTAAAAATGAGAAACTATCAATTTCACAAACTTTAAATATACAAATTACATTTTGCTACTTTTATCGTTGGAAACAATTCTCGTTTTTTCTTTTTTTTCTCGTATAAACCAATAAAAATAGTTTTTGGTAACTAAAGATTTCACGGGTCAAAATGCTTTGAAACTAGGGGAAATAGGGTGATTTTTCATGAAAATATTTAAATAAATTCTTTTAAATAAAATAATATATAGGTAGCATATTAAAATTAATATAAAATGCTTTAATTTGTGAATTTTTAAGTCAAAATATATTGCATTTTCAACAAAATAGTTGAACCTTTAAAAAAAACATATGAATTTTCAACCCAAAGACGAAATTTCAAGAAAAGAGTTGGGTTTTATAGTTAAAAAGTTGAATGATTTGGAAAATAGTTGACTTTTGAATAAAAAAATTTCATTTCATAGCGGCATTTTCAACCAAATAGTTGAATTTTCAAGCTAAAAAGGCGGCAAGTTTTCATCAAAACATTTAATTTTTAGCTAAGAGCCAAAAAAAAAAGATTTTTGTTTAGAAGACAGTGGATATTTCATCAAAAAAGTTCATTATTAACCAAGAAAGAGAAATTTTCAAAAAATAAGTTAAATTTTTAATCAAATAGTCGAATTTCTAAATCAAAAAGATGATTTCTTATAAAACAGTTGATTTTTTAACAAAACAGTTCATTTTCAACGAAGAAAGGTGAATTTTAACCAAACAGGTTTTTAGCAAAACCAAATAATTTTCAACAAAAACAAACTAATTTTCAATCAATGAAGTTACAACGAAACATTGGATTTAGAAAAAAATAATTTTTAAACAAATAGTTGCATTGACAACCAAATAGTGGAACTCCCAATAAATAAAGAGGAATATTTCAACGAAATACTTAAATTTGTAACCAAATATTGGAATTAGGAAACCAAAAAGGATGAACATTCAATCAAGAATGATAAATTTTGCACCCAAAAATAATCACTTTTCTACGTAAAAGATTAATTAAAAAAACAGTTGATTTTTTGACAAATAAGATGACCTTTTAATAAAAGAATTGAATTTTTAAGCAAATAGTGAATTCTCAACAGAATATTTGCATTTTAAAACAAAAAAGATTAAAGTTAAACCACAAACAGTTGAATTATCAATCTGAAAGTTTTTAACCTAACTTTAAACAAAAGTTGAATTTCCAAGCCAAAAAGATGAATTGTTTAGAAGACATAAAATACATAGAAGACCATTAGAGCTGATTTTTTATCCCAACGCACGAGTTTTTGACCAACACAGTTTAATTTTTGATAAAAAAGGTTGACGTTTGAACAGAATAGTTCAATTTTGAACAAAATAATTGAACTTTTTAACAAAATATTTGAGCTTTTAACCAAAAATATACGATTTTCTTATTGAGTTTGTGGAAAGAAGGAGAAAAATCCGAATTAAATAAAAAAGAAGGTTAGAGGAGATCAGTTAATTACTTTTTATTATGTGCTGCTCTGATGAAATTGAATGAAATCATTATCATATTAACTTTAATGTTTCTTATTGAAAATTAAACACCATTCCTTATCATTGCCCGGTTTTCCCGATCCAGTGGCCATCCTGATTTAGGTACAAAGATCTTTTAAAACGAAATATTTCCGATCCCTGATCAGGAATAGAAATAGAATTATGAGCTACATTATTTTATAATCTTGGTGGATTACGACTGAACGAAAAGTGATAAGAATGATATATTTGCTGTTTATTCTGAACCAATCTACTCTGATTATTACTTTTTCTAAATAGGAAAATAAATAATTCAACAAAATTCCTAAAACAGATAAAATTTAAAACATAATTTGTTCAACTTTTAATAAAAATATGTTTCTTTTCAAAAATTAAGATTAAAAATTGTTTAGCCTTGATTGAAAGAACTCTCAAAAAAATTCATAAGGAAACCAAGCTATTCATAAGAAACCAGCATAAGTTTCTATTATTAATACCTGTATTTTCCTAGAAATAATCTCTGATGAGAAGGTCTAAATTGGCTTTGAAACATGTTGTTTCCTCGTAGTATAAAAAAAGTGGAGAAAGAATAAACAAAGAGGAAGAGGTTGGTTTTGGTTGACTTCTCTCTCTCTTTTCTTTTATTATTTGTTTGTCTGTAATGAGTCAAAAAAAAAAAATTTGGAATTCTAATTTTGATTTGTGAATTTCAATTAGCATAAGTATCTATTATTCATACCTGTAGTTTTTCTATAAATAATCCCTGAAGAGGAGGTCTTAATTGGCTTTAAAACATGTTGTTCGCTGATAGCATGGAAAAGGTGGAGAAAGATGAAAGAAAGAGGAAGAGGTTGGTTTAGGTTGACTTCTCCCTCTTTGTTCTTTTATTGTTTAATTGTCTATATGGAGTCAGAAAGAAAATAATTTTGTAAATCTAATTTTGATTTGTAAATTTCAATTGGCATAAGTGTCTATTATTTATACCTGTAGTTTTTCTATAAATAATCCTTGTAGAGTACGTCTTAATTGGCCCCCTCTTTTCTCTTTTGTTATGTAATTGTCTACAATGGGTTGGAAAGGAGCTAGTTTGGAAATCTAATTTGAATTTTTTGAATTTTAAGAAGCTTAAGTTTCTATCATTTATACCTGGAGTATTCGTATAAATAATCACTGATGAAATCTAAGTTGTTTTCGAAACAGAGTGATCCCTAGTAGTAGTAGGATAAAAAAGGCGGTGAAAAAATAAAGAAAGAGGAAGAGGTTGGGTTTGGTTGAGTTTTCCTTCTTTTTTTATATAATTGTCATATAATTGTCATATAATATAACTTTATATAATTGAAAAAAATAGTTTGAAAACCTAATTTTGATTTGTGAATTTCAATTAGTATGAGTATCTATTATTTATATCTGTAGTTTTTCTATAAATAATCCCTAAAGAGGTGGTCTTAATTGGCTTTAAAACGTGTTGTTCGCTGAAAGCATGAAAAAGATGGAGAAAGCATAAAGAAAGAAGTAGAGGTTGGTTTTGGTTGACTTCTCCCTCTTTTTTCTTTTGTTATATAATTGTCTATAATGAGTCGGAAAGAAAATAGTTTGGAAATCTAATTTGGATTTGTGAATTTCAATTAGCATAAGTATCTATAATTCTTACCTGTCGTTTTTCTATAAATAGTCCCTGATGGGGAGCTCTAAATTGGCTTAGAAATATGTTGTTTCCTGGTAGCATAACAAAAATGGAGAAAGATTAAAGAAACAGGAAGAGGTTGGTTTAGGTTGACTTCTCCCTCTTTTCTCCTTTGTTATTTAATTGGCTATAATGGGTCGGAAAGGAGCTAGTTTGCAAATTTAATTTTAATTTGTGAATTTTAGTTATCATAAGTTTCTCTAATTCATACCTTTAATTTTCCTATAAATAATCCCTGATGTAGAGATGTAAATTGGCTTCGAAACATGTTGGCCCCTAGTAGCATAACAAAAGCTTAGAAAGAATAAGGAAAGAGGAAGAGGATAGTTTTAATTGACTACTTTCTTTTTCTGCATCTTTTTTCTTTTATTATTTAATAAATGACATCTAAACAGTCGGAAAGAAGGTATTTTGGAAGTCTTATTTTGATTTGTGAACTTTTTTCATGCTCTGACTTAGGTGAATAAAATTTGTTATGGCAACGCTGATTTCATTCCGATCTTGAATGCATGATATATGCTTGATCATAGATGATGTGTCCTTTGGTTTGAAATAAATTAAGGGTTTGAAAAGTAGTGTAGATCATCTGTTTGTCTTCGTCTTATTCGACGAACTTGACCCCATTTCCTTGAGTAGGTAATGGGGCAAGGTATGTAAAGTGGACAGCATTCATCCTTGAACATTGAATCAGCATGTAACATGATTAGGTCATTAACGCTCTAACCAAGTTAGCATAGTGCGAGGGACTTCGTTGGCACGGTTACCTCGTCGCTCACTCCGTTCATAAAGCAGTGAGTGAGGTACAGAGTCAATGACGCCCCAGTGTGATTCCCAAACCAAACGGGAATCCTAATTGTTCTTAACCCAATTACTAAGTATCCTCATTTACTTGTTTAAAAGGATTTCTGAAAATATTTCTGAATTAAAACCCCAATTGATAGATTTCCAGTTCGAAATGTAATCATGTGCTTACATGATAGTCCAGGAACATTATTTATCATTTTTTATAGGGTTTGTTCAAAAACGTTATATCAGATAATTTTTCCAACTCCCGCCTTCTTCATCAGAGTTCATCACTAAAGGCCTCAAATCCCAGGGTGACGTCACAAATACGACCCGCTCCCCGCCGTTCAAGTAAAATTTTTGTTTTTCGATTTCAGTTGAAAAAACGCCTACAATAAAACACAAAAGATACAAACATAATATTATAATAGACTTCATAGCCAAAAATTCTAGCAAAATGTTAAGAAAAATGATGAGTAAAATGCGAAACAGGGTAAATAGAGCGATTTTTAAAATAGAGGAATAATAGAGGAATACATTTTTTAAAATGAAATTAATGTATACAGTCTGTCAAGTTAAAGCGTGGGTAACTTTTTTGGTAAAATATTTTATTTAAACGCATGTTTCTACATGGAATTACATTTGTCAAGGTGTCGAG
>NC_046658.1:96259769-96262350 GCF_010883055.1 Belonocnema kinseyi | reverse complement strand
TTACTTTAAAATAAATTAAAATTTGAAATTTTGTAATTTAAATAGGTAACAATGCATTCAAAAATAGTTGAAAAAATGTAGTATAGAAAACATAACAGAAAAATGCATTCTCGGACATCGGTTTTGGGAAAATGTCACTGATCCCAGCCAAACCCTGTAGGGGAGGAGGGAGGTAATCAATTTGTAAGGAAAAACAAGTCCAAGGAAAATTTAAAGTAACGATACCAAACATTTGAATTTACATGAAACTAAAAAGAAAACTGCAAATTCTCAAGGTTTGGTAAATCTACCATTTTATTTTTTAAACTTAGCAACAGATTGCTACTTCTTATTTGTCTCTGGTTCCGTATCATACGGTTTCAAGTTTATAACTTTACTGTTGCGATCTATTAATGGTTCTCATGTTCATTAAAAATAAAAATCTGCCCGCATCGCGGACACATTATCATATCGCGCTAAGGCGCGGCACGCTTCGCTCGCAAGTTTGATCTTGCCTAGGGCATGCGACTGTTGGTTCTCGCGCATAGACGTTTGAAAACTAAAGGTGGAAGAAACTGCAACAATAATTTATTAATTGTGAATTCTCTTTTGTTAAAGCTCCTTCGGCCTTAAGGAACACATTCTCATCACGTATCTCGTACGTTGCACTCGAGCTTATCCCTGAAATTTTATATCATTCCCATAAATGTATATTATTATAATTCATAACTTACATTGGTATTAAAACAGGACGTAGTTTCATTGTCCCGTTTGAAAAACAATGTGAATTCTTTTTAAAAAATGTTTTTGTTAAACATTTTATTGCAACTTTAATCGTTTTCGATCATTTGTTCAACTTTTTGAATACTATAAACATCCGTTCAGAAAATTTTTCAATTTTGAAAAGAGTGGTCTCAAAAATATTCAAAATGCACTCACTTTTTAAATTTGATATCCAAAACAATTTTCCAACAAACTTGACCTACAGTTTAGGACACTAAAAGAGTGTACCAGAGACCAATCTGATAGAATGATTTTTTCAAATGTCATTGTGCTCACATGCAGATAGGCATACAGACAGACCAACAGGCAGACACATTCGTAAAAACCTATTTTTCGGATTGAGAAGGTCTCAAAACGTGGACATTTGACAAAAACTGGGGGGGGGGGGTGGTCAAATTTCACACAAATCTAATACCTTCTCTGATAAGAATATAAAAATGCTTTATTTGTCATGAATATCTTTTTTATAGTTCTGTTTTTGGTTTTAAACTTAAGAGAATAGCTAAAACTACACATCCTATAAAAAGGTGGTTACTAACAAATTTTTAGATATTTTTTAAATGCAAAATTTTTTTCTGTCATCTTTTACCGTATTTTGTACAGCTTTAGCCGAAAAATGTACTTTTTGGATTTTTCATTATTTTTTATGCTGTTAAAATTTGAATTTTTGATTTTTCAAAAAAATTCAAAAAGTTGCTGTGATAATATTGTAGATCATTCAAAAGGCAACATTTTTCTTCTCTTGACTTTTTTCCATATCGGACGTTATTTGCCATAAAATGTTCATTTTCGTGTATTTTTTTGGATTTTGTAAATGCTATAACTCTGATAATTTTTAATTTTTTGCAAAATGTTATTGGGATAAATTGTTTGACCTTTTGGATACTATGACCAACCATACAGAGAAATTTTGAAAAAAACGGTCTCAAAAATTTTCAAAATGGGCCCGCATTTTGAACTTTTGTCCAAAATGGCCAATTAACGAACTTGACCTTTATTTTAGGACACTAAACAAGTGTATCAAAGGCCAATCTAATAGATTGATTTTTTCAAAAGTTATCGTGTTCACAAACAGACATACAGACATACATACAGACATACATACAGACGGCAGCATTACAGACAGACACATTCGTAAAAACCTGTTTTTTGGATTCAGGGGGTCTCAAAACGTGGTCATTTGACCAAAACTGGGGTAGGGGTCAAATGTTACACAAATCTAATACCCTCTCTGATGAGAATGTAAAAATCGGTTTTCCACGTAAATAAGTGTAGTGCAATAATGACCTACGGTTGTACGTAAAAGTCAAGAATAAGAATTTTATGTCTTGACTGTACGATTGTTAAAAACTGATTTAAAATATCAAGTATTGAATAAAAATGTATAAATGTTGTTATTATAACCTAGCTACATAGAATAATAATTAATGTTATATACAAAAAGCCGACGCACAAAAATATGTCTCAGTTATAAATGTTAAGTTTACCAAAAAACTTTTTCTAGAATAAATCACTGAAGAGGGCCCATATATGAAGCCGAAACGTCTGCGATGAAAATATAAAATCTTCTTCATCATTTACGGACCCTAAAGCCACAAAATCAAAAACTTATATTTTACTGTGGGTCACAAAAAAACCACGAACAATAAAAATATTTGGATGAAAAGGCAATATATTTTGACTTGAAACCTTAAGCGTTTCATATTGAATTCAATATGGTACCTACAGTCTGTCAAGTTAAAGCGTGGGTGGCTTTACTCGCAGTCGGTAAGGTGTATCGACATGATTTTGGTGTCAAAATATTAAGAAGAGCTCCCTC
>NC_046658.1:96241472-96259669 GCF_010883055.1 Belonocnema kinseyi | reverse complement strand
CTGTCTTTTTGTGTTTGGTTTATGGTTGGGGTTCCCGATTTAAAACTGTTTTGAGTATTGGCCTATTTTGCTTTGTGCAGTAACGGAAGATAGAATTCCGGTAGATTTCCTACATCCCCCGTTTATTAACGCTCATATATTCTTGTTTTGAGGTATCTTTTGATTTGCCCTATGTAGCACCCGTTACATTTCCGCATAGAATGCAATAAACTTCGTTCGATTGCAAGTCTCGAGTTACCTTATTTTTATTTTTACTAAAAAATCGCGACAGGTCATAGGATCTGCAGAGGCGGGAATTTAATAGGGGGATAGCTACTGCCTGGCATGTTTTCTGTTTGTTCTGCTATTTGTTGGGGTTTAACTTGAGCCTCCTGTGATTGCTGGGACACTGCGCTTCTTTTATTCTGAATAATCTTTAATCTGTTTTTTATAGTGACATCTAAAAACTTTTTAGGGCAGCTGTTTTTAGTTAACATGTTCTTTATTGTTTTAAAATTTTCTTCGTGGAATGCTGTGTCCGCTAATTTTATTGCTCTGTCTACCAAGTTGTTGACTACCCCTCTTTTGTACCTAATGGGTTGACGAGAGTGAAAATTCAGATACCTGCCCGGCCAGGTGGGTTTCTGATACCAATCGGTTTTTATCGTGACAGTATCTCGGTAAATAGAGACATCCAAACGTGTGATTCTATTATTTTCTTTAAGTTCGCGTGTGAATTGAAATTTAGTGAATTTGTTATTAAAAATTGCCAGGATATTACTCGACATTTTTCAGGTATCGCTGTTAGTATGTCATCAGCGTATCTGAAAAAGAAGGGGACCTCACTTGGCAATTCTGATAGGCATTCATATTCTAACGCTTTCAAAACTAAATCAGATAGTATTGGAGATAGCGGGGATTTCATGGGCAGACCCTGTTTTTGCTTGTAAATATTGTTATTATAATACAAAGTTGAGTTGGGCCATTACAGGGTAAGGGCTTTGAAAAATTGCGTTTTTGGAATTTCAGTTATTGGTTGTATCTGGTCCCATCTCTTTTTTACGCTTGCTATTGCTAGTTCTGTTTGTTTGTTAGCGAACATTGACTTCACATCTAAGGACACTAAAATGTTGTACTTCGGTATTTTCACATTCTTAAGTCACTTAACTAGCTCAAAGTTATTTATTATTTGTGATTAAGGTGTACCTTCTTTGTGGTATTTATGGCTGCCATAAATTAAGGGTATTGTCCCGTTTGTGTTTTTTGAGTTTGTAGCTACGAGGAAAATGTAAAAACAATAAAGAACATGTTAACCAAAAACAGCTACCCTTAACATTTTTTTAGGTATCACTATAAAAAACAGATTAAAGATTATTTAGAATAAAAGAAGCGCAGCGACCCAGCAATCACAGGAGGCTCAAAAAGAACCGCAACAAATAGCAGAACAAACAGAAAACCTGCCAGACTGTATCCACCACGCTACTAAGTATCTGTCTCTGCCTTATGTAGAAGGGTTGTCACAAGAAATTGTGGAAATACTTAAGCCTTATAATATAAACGTTCTTTACAAATCCGTATGATCTGTCGCGATTTTTAGTAAAAATAAAGACAAGGTAAATCAAGACTTGCAATCGAACGTAGTTTAATGCATTCCATGCGGGGTATGTAACGGGTAATACGTAGGGCACACCAAGATACATGAAAACAAAAATATATGAGTATAAAAGGGATCACCTCAAACTTCCAGAAAAACAAACTGCTTTGACAAGACATCCTTGGTATTACTATGTTAGATCAGCAATCTTTATGACTGAAATAGATATATCGATGGCTGATCTAACGCGCAATATGATTATATCAGCAATTCATTTCTTTCAGTGCGATCGCGTTTTAAAATTCTAAGATACTATAATTTTTGATAGAACAAATAAATGCAAAAAAAAGGTTAGTCTTGGAAATGGCGCACATAGTTACAACAGAAAGCGTTAATGCACGGGCAGATGTAGGAAATCTATCGACAGAGCAAGTGAATAAGATATATTTATATATATACCTTTGCGCTGGAGAGACTTATACATACCTGGGCGTGCCACAGAGCCGCATTCAGGATGTGACATCTATAAAGGATACACTCCGAAGCAGATACAAACGTCTCATCTGACAGATTTGGTCTTCCGAACTGTCGGCTAGGAACAAAGTATCTGCAACGAACATGCTTGCCGTCCCGGTACTACTCTATTCATTTAGAGTAGTTCCATGGACGAAGAACGAGCTCAGATCTCTTGATATCGGGACAAGAAAGGTTATGCACATGAACAAAAGCATGCATCTCAAGTCTTCCGTTCCGCGACTGTACATCTTACGCCGTCAAGGGGTCGTGGAATAGAGTTGCAAATGGAAGAGACCCTCTTCTTAAAATGGTCAGGAATCACGAAGAAGTGGGCAAAGGAGCGTTTCTGTACAAAGCAGCGGAGGAGGCTGCTTAAACACTCGGACTTGACTTCAGTATTAGGGGTGAGCAAAATGTATCAAATCTTATCTATCTCGAGTACTCACTCCTGAAAGCAAGGATTAAGAAAGCACAAGAGAAAAATTTTCATGAACAGCTCCTCGATAAGAGGATGCACGGTATCTTCCACAGAAATGTGAAGGATCAGTCAATGTCTTGTGAGCTAACGTTTGCTTTCCTTAAATCGCCCGGATTGAAGTCTGGTACGGAGGGTTTCATCTTTGCATGCCAAGACGTTCTCATTTCCACCTTAACATACCGTCGCCGCATTTTTAGCCAAGACATTCCCAATGATAGCTGCAGGGCGTGCCATGCACACCCCGAGCATTTAGCTCACATACTACTCGTATCTAGTTGTCCAACTCACGCGGGAACGACCTACATTCAAAGGCACAATGCGGCACTAAGAGTGCTTTATTACCATCTATGTTACTCTTACGGCATTAACCTTAATATCGCTCCTCTAAATGCTCCTAGGGAAATTGAGTCAATTGTGGAGAATGGGAAGTGACGAAATACTAGAACTTTATATTCTCGACAATTGCTTCTGTTGCTCACTCGAGGCCTGACATGGTTCTTCTTGACTTCGAGAAGCAAACCATGTTCGTTATCGAATTTTCGGCACCAGCTGACAAAAAAGTCATAACCAATGAGAATGAAAAGAAAGAGAGGTATCGAGAACTTATAAGGGAGTTGCAACGATTGTACCCGGAATATTCTGTTAAACTCATCGCCCTTATCATCGGCGCTCTTGGAGGTGCCAAGCTTTCACTTGCTAATGGCCTAAAAAGCATCCCTGCGTGTCAACAATATGCTAAAATACTTGTGGGAAAAATGCAGAAGGTGATTGTCCTTGGGTCGCTCCGTGTTCTTAGGGTGCACGAGGCTTTTGCTGGATCGTTGTATTGATTCCCTTACAGACTGTAACCACCATCTCACGGTCGTGAGACGTGGTTGTGGCTGAAATTTCACCGCGATTTCGTTGGGAGCGGGTGAAATTTTCCAGATTAGCACCCGCTCCCGGTGAAATCCTGCGGTTGTCCTTATGACAATTTTTTAATTATATATGTATATATATATATATATAAATTTTTACTTTAAAATAAATTAAAATAAAAAATGTTGTAACTTAAATAGTTAACAATGCATTCACAAATAGTTAAAAAATATAGTACAGAAAACATATTAAATTAAATCTTAAAAACAGAGCGATTAGCTTAAAGGTTCGTTTAAATGCATGGTTGCCGTTCGGCGCAGTCATAAAATTAAAAGAAATTCTTACGTGCCGTTCGATTTCACAGATTTTCAGAAGTATGAAGCGTTTTTATATGTCCGATCTCTCTATCTGATTTTCAATTTTCTTGGGTAGTTATATCTTACACCCAAAGGGGTGACGAATGTACAATTGTTAAAAACTGATTTAAAATATCAAGTAATGAATAAAAATTTATAAATGTTATTATAATAACTTAGCTACATAAACAAATAATTAATGTTATATGCAAAAAGCCGATGCACAAAAATATGTCTTAGGTATTAATGTGAAGTGTACAAAAAAAACTTTTTCTAGAATAGATCACTGAAGTGGGTCCGTATATGGAGTCAAAACATCTGATGAAAACATAAAATCTTTTTCATCATTTACAGAACCCAAAGCCACCAAACCAAAAAAAAATACAGTGAAACCCTTCAATAGCCCTTCCTTCTATAGCCCTTCAGAGAATTGACGCCGCGCCAAAGGTAGGTGTAACAGGAGCTTCGCGGTGTGCGCGGAGTCTGCGTTTGTCATTCAAGCGAGCACTCAGGCATGAACGAACAAAAGCGAAGCGGGCTATAGTGAGTTAGTTCCCATCCATCGTCAGCCCCAAAATCGCCGCTATAGAAGAGTTTCACTGTATTTTAATCTTCGGCCAAAAAAGATGTGTGTAATCCAAAAAGAATAATTTTCTACAAAGCTGTTAAACTTTTAAAAGAAGAATGCTTTCAACAATACAATTAATATTTATATAAATAATTGGATTTTAAATCCAATAATACAGATTTTCCACAAAACAGTTGAATTTTCAATTAAAAATATAAATTTTTACAAAATAAATAAATTATTTAATAAAGAGATGGAACTTTAACTGATAATTTAGATTTTAAGAAAGTAGATCAATTATTAGCCAAGTATTTTAATTTTAAAACAAGAATATTACTTTTTTAACAAACAAGATGGATCTTTAACTGATATAATACATTTTGAACAAAGTTATTCAATTTTATACTCAAAAGTTAAATTTTCAATCTATAGTAGATTATTTTTCTACCAAAAGATATGAGTTTTCAATTAAAAATTTAAAAGTTGACTTTCCAACTAAGACGATTAATTTGCAACTAAAAATAGAATAGTTTAAATTTGCAGCAACAAAAAACACGAATTTTCAATAAAAAAAGTTGAATTTAAAAAAGCAACGAGATTGATCTTCAACTTATAAAATCAATTTTTAACAACGTAGTTAAATTTTGGACCATCAAGTAAAATTTTCAATCCAGAAGATTTTAGTTTTTTACAAAAACAAATAAATATACAACAGTTATCAGTGAAAATCTTATCAAATATTCGCAATTAAAGTAATAATCTAGAATTCTTCGATTCAATTGCTTTCCACGATTAAAGTGTAAAAAGAGAAGTCTGTTTTTCAACCAAGAAGTTACATTTTCAGCGAAGGAAATTAATTTTCTACCAAAAATGATGAATTCTCAACGAAACATCTAATAGTTGACTTTGCAACTAAAAATGATCAATATTCAAACAAAATTATAATAGTTGGATTTTGAAAAAATAAATTGCAAAAAGATTATTTTCGCAACAAAGATATGCATCTTCGACTAATAAAATTAATTTATTAAAAGCAGTATATTTTCTGAACAAATCGTTAAATTTTCAATCAAGAAAATGAATTTTCCACCAAAAAATTGGAATTGTCAATACAGAATTTAATGGTTGATTTTCCAACTAAAAGCGATTAATTTTCAACTAAAAATATAATAGTTGAATTTTCAACCTAAAAAATATAAATTAAAAAAAATATTTAATTTTCTAACCAAAGATATCGATATTTTTTTTTAACTAAAAATTTTAAAAATTAAGTTCAAACAAAAAATTGGATTTTTAACAAAATGATTAAATCTTCAACAGACTAGTCGAACTTTTAACTAAAAGATATGATTCAAGTGATACAGGATAAAAAGGAGAAGCTTCTTGAAACTATGAGGAGGGAGGAATTGTTTAAAAAAGGGGAAAAGAGTTGAAGTCTGTATTTAAATACGTCACTTGTAAAATATAATCAATCTAATTTTCATTTTTTCATACATTTCAAAAAATCGTTATTCACATTTATATTTTCTATGTGTCATGTCTCATTCTTCGAAAACTCCCCCCCCCCCCACCTACCCTCCACGAGTGTGTGACGTAGTTTCGAAAAGCCAAATACATAATTACTGAAAATTTGTTACTGTGACTGGATTTTAAACAATTTTTCAAAAATTAGATAAGAAAATTTTTGGAAAGTGATTAACTACTGGCTGATTTGTGTAAGTTTTCCTTCATTTTCAAGAATTCGAAAGAATTTATTTGATTTTCTAGAAATATTTATACTATTTTTCGTAGAAGAAGTAATAACTGAAAAAGAATGGTTGTTTTTACGATTATTATGGAAACCAAGGTAAGCAAATTGAGTTTCATATAAATATTGAGTGAAGGTTTTCTGGGTTTCAGGAGTCGAAGGAGCCTTCAAAAAATTGAAACCAGAACCCTGCGCCTCAAGCCCACACATTGGTCACACCCCAACCACCGCAAGTTGTCCAACGCCCGCTCGACGGCGGCACAGAACCACCTTCACCCAGGTTAGTCTTTTTATTTTCATCTAAAAACTTGAAAATCAAGATTAATAGAATATATCATCTCACCTCTCAAAAAATATATTTTATATATTTTTTTGCATTATGCATTTTAATTATGCATTCTGGTTTGAATGAAATCAATTTTATAAGAAAATGGTCATTTATCTCTTTCTTTCTGAAGCCTCACCGCTTTGTTTTAATTAACCATATTTAAAAGGCTTCTATTTTTTGTACCTTATACAAATTGTTTTTGAATTTGTACAAATTTATTTTATTTTTTAATAAAAAAGGCTTATTGTAATTTAAGACATTTTTTATAGAATCCAGAGCCTGAAACGTTGCGTAGTCAGCCATATTTCCAGTTTTTTTCAAGTAATTGCTTAATTTAAAAGTGTTACAAAATTTTCAATTTAAAATTGTATTATTTGGTTAAAAATTTGATTACTTGGTACAAAATTCTAGAATTTATTAAAGTCTTCTTTTTTTCTCAAAAATTTTAATGTTTGTTTAAAAATTCATCTACAGATTGCAAGCTCAACTGCTTTGATATAAAATACAACTATTTGCTTGAAAATAAACTTTTCTGTTGAAAATTAATATTTTAGGCTTGAAAATTGAACTCTTTTGTAGAACATTAGTCTTTATGACTTAAAAACTCAAGAATTTGAGTGATATTTTTATCTTTCTTGGTAAAAAATTCAACTCTTTTGTTGAAAATTCGTCTTTTTTGGTTGACTTCAACTGTTTTTTATTTATAATTTTTTTTTAAATATTAAAAATATAAACTATTACATTTTTCGTTAAAAATTAATTTTTTATTGAAAATTCAAACTACTAAGTTGAAACGTAAACTACTTTATTAATTTGTTGTTGTCGAAGATTCATTTCCGGTTGAAAATTTAACTAATCTGTAAAAACAGCATTTTTAAAAATTAAAAATCAACTTTTTAAACCGAACTTTAAATATTACAATTTGGACTGAAAATTGATATTTTTTGGTTAATAAAAATTAACTATTTTGATACAAAATGTTATTATGTTGTTGAAGATTGATCAGCAACCTGGATCGGAGCAGTGTTCCGGAACAAACGTGTTATTTGAATAATTAACACGAGAATTCTAGATTAATCTACAAATTTTACATCCCTCCCTCACATTACTCCCTTCCCCACCGAGTGAGTCACGCCTACCCCGAAAGGGAAATAAATGGCTTAATTCTCAATAATGTCGTAAAACTTTTTTTTTTCTTTCTTGACTAAAAAGTTAAAAGTTAAACTACTTTGTTAAATATTCATAAAATTTTCGTGGAAATTTTCGTCGCTTGACTTAAAAACTCAACAATTTTATTGACGCTATTTTTCGTTAATAAAAAATGATTCTTGATTAAAAACTCAACTCGTTTGTTAACAGTTTTTTTCTAGTTATGAATCCGTTTTTCATTTGTTTTTTTTCTAATGCAGCTATTTTTTAAATTAAAAATTGAAATCATTTTTGGTTAAAATGCTTGAAATATAAATTATTACATTTTTTGTTATTCTGATCGGTTTTGAAAAAGTGAAAATCTTAACTTGTCTTGATTTTGATAGTAAAATGGAAAAACAACTAATTTTATCCTTAAAATTTTATAACATTTGTAAGAGATGAAAAATTTCGCCTTGCTAATAAAAAACTTCTTTTATTTTTCACGAACAAACAATATTGAATTGGCAATCCACTTTAGCCAATCCTGAATATGTCAGCCGCCGGCTTTCATGATTTGAAATGAATTCCGTCATTATTAGATTAAAAAGCTTAATTTTTTGAACCGAATATTTCGTCTAATTGAGAAATTCAAATATAAGAAATTTAATTTTTTTCAATGTTTCAAGATAAGAATATTCAGGAAATGATTCTTCAGTAGAAATATCAAAGGTATGAGTTTTTGCAATAATGCTTTTTAGAAATATTTAAAACGTTGCTAAACAAAAATTGATATTCTAAAAAACAAACAAATTTGGTTTCATAGAGTTATTTACTATAATTTTCAACTTTTAATTTGTTTTCTTTTTTGTAGAAATTTAATCATTTAGATTAAAGATTTAACTACCTATTGAAAGTTGAAAAAGTTGAGAATTTAGCTATTCTGTCTAAAATTCTTTTTTTTCAATTGAAAATCAAGTTTTTAAATGCAAATTTAACTATTCCATTTTTATTCGGAAATTTATTCTTAGTTTAAAATGAACTTTTTTTATAGAGAATTCATCTTTTTTTGTTTTTTATTTGACATTAAAATATTTTCTAGTTGAAGTATCAACTATTGCATTTTTCGTTAGGAATCTATCTTTCAGTTTTCTTCTAAATGCGTGTTTTGACTTGAAGATTAAAATATTTGATAAAAAATTCAACTATTTTTTGTTATAGTCTTTTTTATGGAAAATTGATCTATATCGATAGAAAAAATCTTGTTAAAAAAGTCAACTGTCTTCTGAAAAATTCGTCTTTTTGGCCTAAAGATTCAATTTTTTGGTTAAAAATAAAACTTTTCTAATAAAGGTTAATTTTTGTTGTTGAAAATTCGACCGTTTAGTTGGAAATTGAAAAATTAAAATATCAGCAATGTAATTTGAAGAAAAACTTGTCAAGTTAAAAGGCATTTACGAAATGCTTCTTTCATAGAAAGATCAAAAATAAGTTTTTGGAAAACAATCATTTTTTGGCAATTTATTAAATGTTACTAACAAAAATTTGCCTTTTAGCCAAAAACTGTGGTTTCATAGAGTTTCCGATAATTGTTAGCATTGCATTTCCCCCTCTGTATAATTTTTTCCTACTGGAAAAGTGTCTAGATTTAGAAAGAATAAAATAAAACGAGAGAAAATTAACAATAATAGTATTATCTATTTGAAATAAAAATAGCTTGACAATATCGCGATATAATTTGAAAGTAATACTCTATTTTATTCATCTGAACGAGTCGTTTGTTCTGAATATTTGATTAGCATAGCCCAGGGTGTTATTCCCGTATTACTGTATTTTCCCTTGACCATTACCGGTCTGGTATTTTAGTGCTGTTTGGAATTGTTTCGTAGGAGCAGCTAGCGGAATTGGAATCGGCGTTTGCGAAATCCCATTACCCGGACATATACTGCAGAGAGGAATTAGCGAGGAGCACGAAATTGAACGAGGCTAGAATCCAGGTGAGTCAACGCTTTTAAAAGACATAAAACAATTAAAAAGTAGAAGAATGATTAATTAGGAAAAAGTATCCTACAATAGATAATATTTTATAGTAGATGATGTTAATTAACTGGAAAACTGGCAAATCAAATTTTTTTTAATTGGTGATAATTGCGACAAGCATACTATATACGGGAGCGGATTGGACGTACTCAGAAAAAAATTCCCCAGCAACAGAATAATTTTGGTTGTTCTTACCAAAATTTGATTGCGAAGGCCAAAAAGGTAGTTGAAGTTACAAAACAATTTATTTGGCTCAAGGGTCAAAATATCTCAGTTTTTCATTTGTAAATCGATAGATCTATTTTCAATCAATTCATACAGTTTTCGATTGCTTTCTACATAAAAGAACTCTTCTAAAATATTTTTGTAAAAAATTTATTTTTTAAAATGTCATGAACAATCAAAGTTCTTGATCATTTTTTTTTTCAAAAATGTATTACTCGCGAACGGTTCATCGAAATTCAATAATTAAGTTATAAAAATTTTTGTTACGAAGTATACTTGACGCTAAAGAATTTTTCGGTAGTAAAAATCATCTTTTTATTGTTTAAATAATCGTTTGTTTTAAACAATCCTCCAGCGCTTGTCGAGTACGTTCGGACGCGCGCGCGCGTATCATATTGAGTACAGTATGACACGAATTTTCAACTAAAATGATAAATGTTCATGAAAAAATGAATTTTTGATCAAGTGGTTCAACTTTCTACCGGGTATAGTTTATTTTTTAATCAAAAAGATTAATTTTCAACTATAAAGACTAATTTTCTACTAAAAAAGATGAATTTTCAAGAAAATAGATCCATTATCAACTAAAAACATCGATTTGCAACCGAAAGTTAAATGGTTAAGTTTTAATTTGAAAACATTGATTTAAGAAAATAATAATATTAAAATAGTTCACTTTTCAACAAAATAGATGAATTTTCAACAAAAAGAATAAAGCTACATTAAAAAAAAAAGATTTTTTTTTTAATAATGTGAATCAACTTTCGGCCAAGAAATAGGGAAATAATTGGAGAATAAATTACTTTGAATACAAGTATTGCGTGTATCATACTGAGTGCAATGTGAAACAAATTTTCAACTAAAATGATAAGTGTTCATAAAAAAATTAATTTTTAAGCATGAAGTTCAATTTACTACAAGGTATAGTCAATGTTTTAATCAAAACGATGAATTTTCAACCAAGAAGATTACTTTTCTAATAAAAAGATGAATTTTCGACAAAATGGATCCATTATCAACTAAAAAAAAAAATCAATTTTCGACAAAATGGATCCATTATCAACTAAAAAAGAATCAATTTTCAATGGAAAGTTGAATGGTTAAGTTTTCAGTTAAAAAGATTATTTCGAGAAAATAAAAATATTATAAAAATAGTTCAATTTTCCACAAAATAGATAAATTTACAATTAAAAGAATAAAGCATCATAAAAAAATGAATTTTTTAATAAAGTGGATTAACTCTAAGCCAAGAAATATGGGAACAATTGGGTAATAAATTATTTTGAATGAAATTAGCATAGATAAATTTTCAACCAAAGAAATAAGTCTTCAACCTAGCAGTTGAATTTTAAACCAAAAAAGACGAATTTTCAATTAAAAAATTTAGTAGTTGGTATTTAAAATAATGGAGATTTTTAATTTAAATACCAACTACTAAATTTTTTTATTGAAAATTTTTCTTTTTTGGTTTAAAATTCAACTACTAGTTAGAATGTTTGAACCGATTTGTCAAAAAAATACTTTTTTGTAGAAAATTAATCTTCTTGGTTGAAATAACTTTTGAACTACTGCAAAATACAAACTTTTTTTCACCAAAATTCTCGGAAGAGATTGTAGAATCTATTGATACGTTGCAGAATTATTTCACAGACGAAGAAGTTTAATTAATTTTCAATTGTTTAAAACAAACGATTATTTAAACAATCAAAAAATGTTTTTTACTACCGAACAATTCTTTAGCGTAAATTTTACTTCGTAACAAAAATTTGTATAACTCAATTATTGAATTTCGATGAATCGTTCGTGAGTAATCCATTTTTGAAAAACAAAATTATCAAGTACTTTAACTGTTAATAACTTAAAAATATATATTTTTTTTGCAAAAATATTTTAGGGGGATTATTTTGATATAAAAGCGAATTGAAAACTGTATACATTGATTGAAAATAGAACTTTCAATTTAAAAGGGGCACACTTGAGATATATTGACCCTCAAACAAAACGTTTGTTGACCATTTTTAGTTGAGTAAACCAAAGAATATTGTTGAGCGTATACCAAAACACTCAGCCGTGCATGCGCTCTATTTCGAGTCATGACGAGCAGCTGAAGAATTTTTTAATATGGTGGATTCGAGCGAAAATCACCTCTCTGCATTTTGATCGTTAATATTATTTGTAGTTCTATCAAAGAAAATAAAGAGTTGCGCTTGTTTTGAAAAAAACGTTAGGATGGCTAACGCTGTGACCCAACAGATTTTAGATGAAGGGGACCTATGATCTCTAATCGATGCATGAGAAGGTAAATTCGTACACTTTATTATTCGTGTTATTTTATTTCTAAAATCCTAAAAAAAATACTTGAAAATAATTAATAAAGTATTTAAAGTATATTAAAGAATTTAAGAGAAATCTTTTAATTAATCGCTCTTTCATCTAATCACCGATTACTCCGAAAATTGCGATTAATTAATACAATTTTATATAAATCAAACACATTTAATTGAATCAATATATTTTTCCCTTCTATTTTTTTCAGATAGAGAAAATATTTTGTATTTTATTTACGAAATACATTTTTCCCGTAAAAAATAAAATCTATAATCTTTTCGTCTAGTCTAAAAAATAATTGTGTTCATCTAACAAATATTTGGTTAATTTAACCAAATTAGTTTGTTCCATATATCAAAAATTGTTGGGGTGCCTACCAAACTTTTTGGTTAGCTCAACCAAACGCCCCAACAAAATAATTTGGTTTTCTCAACAAAATGATTTTGTTGCTTTTATAGTAACTAAAAATTTGGTTGGGACAATAAAACTTTTGTTCGGTCATCGAAACATTTCTCTCAGTGTGGTCGCTTATAAATCGAAAGAATGATCAGTCGCTTTCTAGTCGCTAATTTTTAGTTTTAATTGACATTTTTCGATTTCCTGAAAAGGAATATAAAGGTTTTTGGAAGCTCAACTAGTTTAGAAGAAAGTTTAACCATTTGGTTGAAAATGAAATTTTCTGTTGAAAATTCAATCTTTTTGTAGAAAATTGTTTTTTTTTTTGCTTGGAAACTCAAGAATTCAATTAGGCATTGTTTTTGCTTGGTTGAAAATTTCCTGAATTACCTAAAATATTAACTATTACATTTTTCTCTCTCAAAATTAATATTTTCTCGTTAAAAATTTGAAGTACTTGGTTGAAACTTAAACTACTTTATTAATTATTTTTGAAGATTTATCTCCGGTTGAAAATTCAACTAATTTGTAAAAAATACCTTTTTTTGCTAATAATAATCAATGTTTTCAACCAAAAATTTAACTATTATATTTTATCTTGAAACTCGATATTTTTAAGTCGAAAATCGATCTTTTTTAGTTGAAAATTCCACTTTTTTTATGCAAAATTTAATTGAGTGATTGAAAATTAACGTTTTTACTTAAAATTCATATTTTCGGGTTAAAATTTCAACGTTTTGTAAAAAATTAAACTATTTTGCTGAAAATGGGTCTTTTTCGGTTGAATTCAATTGTTTTTAAATTATAATTAAAATTACTCTTGGTAGAAATCCTTGAATATGAACCGTTATATTTTCCGTTCATAATTCGCATTTGTCGTTGAAAATTCAAACTACTTGGTTGAAAATAAAACTAATTTTTAAATGCTTTTTTCGGTGGAAGATGCATCCTTGGTTGAAAATTTAACTTATTTTTTAAAAATGTCTGTTTTTTGTCGATAAAAATTAATTTGCTAAAAATATAAAATACAAATTAATTTAATGTTCTAGAACATACCTTTTTTTAAAATGATCTCCATCAGAACGTTCTATGTTTAAAATTAAACCCTCTAAATCGACTTGGGACATGCTTCTTTTTACTCGTAGATTACAATTCCCCCCTACTGCAATTTAAACTACTCCTTCGTTTTATACTAAATTAATTCAAATCGAATTATTTTGGATAAGAGAAAAATCGCTACCAAGAATTCTTATTACTAAATGTTATTATTTTACATGCAACATCTCGGGCGGAAATTTAAGTCGGAGGCTGGCCATTCTACGGTTGGAGAGCACGGCTTTAAGCCGGAAGCTGGCCGGGAAGCCTGACTTTAAGTCGGGCTGTGGCCGGGGTTTCTGGTCGGAATCCGGCCAGCATCATCACACTGCGCTGACCAGCGTCCGGCCATGGAGCATGGCCGGGAGCTGGCCAGGGAGCCTGATCGTGGCCCGGACGGGGTCAATTGGTGCTTTACTAGATTTAAATAATTCGAGTTTCAATTTTAGGAAGAGCATCGGTCACTGAAACAGGGGGATCAATTTGATTATTTTTTACTGCATAATTGGTGCATATTAATATATGAAATTCCACATCCCCAGCACACAGAAAAACATTAACTATTTTTACGTAGTCGTTGAGAGACAAAAAAGGCATTTACAAAATAAATATTAAATGATTGCGAGTATTTTGACTTTAAATATTATTAGTCCTGTTTAGAGTAAATACATATATTACATTTTTAAACATTATTTTACAAATAAAATTTCTAACGCTACGGGGTATCGAACCTACAGATCTATACCTGAATCTCACGCCTAACAGTCGGGAGTGCTAACCACTGCGCTAAGCTGACAAGTAGAAATTCGTTGAAAAAGCCATCCGCATAAGCTACAGTTCACACAAGTTAAAGTACCAAATTTTAATTTCTCTTTTTCTAATTATTTATTATTATGCGACGTTATGTAAATATAAAATACATGAACTTGTAACATGAATATCAATAAAATCCTTTTTAGCAAATAATTTAAATAGATTACAATTTTTCTTCGCGTGATATTTTGTTTTTTCCCGTTGTAGACTATTTTGTAACTTTTTACAATGACAGAAAATGTAATTTTTTATGAACATTTAAAATTTTTAACGACAGAATTCAGAAATTTTATCGTGAATGTTGACAATTTCTTATTATAAAAATTTTTCAACTTTTGTGTCAGGTTTGGTTTTTAGATGTTTCATAAAATTTTTGTAACGTTTAAGATTGATATAAAATGCAAATTTTTTCTGAAAATTCGCAATTTTCCATAAAGATGGAACTTAAAATTTTTTTCTTAAAAAAAAAAACAGTTCGAATTTCAAAAAACTTTTATTTTTGTCACAAAATTCATTGTTTGTAAGTCTGAACTCATAAAACCTTAAAATTTGTGGCGTCAAAAAGATATTCACCCTATATATTTCCAATAGTTTCAAGGCTTTTGTCATTTTCTTTTTATATTGTATATTAGGTATTATATTATTTAAAATATATTATTCTTCGTTTACAGAAGCTCAAACAATTATGAATTGAGTATCTGTATAATGTTTATTACCGTTATTATTTTATATTTTTATTATAATCTCTATTTGAAAATGTTTAACTATACATTTATCACGATTCGAGATTTGTATACACATCCATTTCTTAATTAAATTGATATTTAACAATTTCATTATTGCCCATCAGCGCCCGGCTAGCTGCCGCCTGAGCATTCGATCATAAGATTTTCCCGATCAGAGCTCAGTCAGCCCCCGACTGGGGTTTGACATAAATTTTGCCTAGCGAGTCTCCGACCAGCGCACGGCTAGTCTCTTAAACAAACAAACATAGCCCGACCAGTCGCGGACTAGAAACCTTGTTCTACCAGGGCTAATCGGGGCCATTTCACACGGGATAAATGATTTTGTTATAAATTTATTTTGTAGGTAGCATATTAAAATGTGTGGTTAAAAATTAAGATTTTTATATAAACTTGTTATATTTTAGAAATATTTCTAATAAATTATTATTGATATATGATTAAAAGTTTCTATTTCGATAAAACTTTTCATAAATGTAGTAATTAAGGTGTAAATATAACGCTTTATTTGATTTTATTTCAATGTTATCAGAGAAATTGATTACTGCATGATTGGTATGAATTGATATGAATATTGATATGAATATTTAATTTATTTATGTTAAAAGTATAACTAATGTTATGAAATTACAAAATACAACAAAGTGCCAGCAGTTTTGATAAATAATAGTCTTTGGTAAAAAGAAATTTAAGACGATACTTCAGAGTATTAAAAGAACAGAAAGAAACAGTTGGCGCGCTTATCAATAAGTAGACCCGCAAATGATAAAATAATAAGAATAATAAATTATAATTTTAAAAACCCGCCAAATAAGAATGTTCTTTTTTTATTTTTTAAGGCAATATTTAAGCTTTTTTATATAAGCCCAAAGATTGAACGTGAATAAAGAAAATATTTACATTGGTGTAGATACTAGGTGGGGCTTTTCCACACGTCGTGTTTTTGTTGAGATTATTTCTGATTAAGTTTTTTATAATTTTAATTTTAATACATTATGGACTTATTTGTTCAGAGAAAACATTATTGACAATACTACTGTTGCTAGTTTTGGAAGTATTTAAATAATATTCAAAGATAGGTATTTATTTTAAACAAATTTTCTTTCAAAATATTGTTTAAATGATTTTAGCCATGGAAAAATTTACTTTTAAAATTGAAGACAGCAGAGCTGTAGAGAATACTTCCCCTGAAAAAATGTTTAATAAACAATATACAGGGTGTCTAAAAAGTCCCGGGACGGTTAGATATTTCCTCAGGTAAAATATTTTTCAAAAAAGTGAAGGTAATTCCTAAAGTAAATTTCAACGAGAAAATTAATGGTGATCTTCATTTTGACCGTAAAGTTGACCTTCATGGCTTTTTGAAGGTCAACTTTCTTTTTTTAAAATAGAAACTCCCTTTTTTTACATCTGCAATCGATAGAGTAGAAAATTCTACGTTCAGGTACGTACCCAACTTATAGGTCAATTGTAACGTTTAAGGTCAGTTAGAGGTTATTTGAAATTAACAAAGTTTTCCAAGAGGTCAGTGTAATTCCTGAAGTAAATTTCAACGAGGAATTCATTGATCAGCTCTGTACTGATCTTGGTCGCAGCGTTTTGAATATTGTAAAATCATAGGAAAATTTTTCATTAAAAGTTCCAGGTGTTCTGGTGAGAGTTCTGTTCCTCCCCGAAGAGTAATACAGTCTTATACCGTTTTTCGATACCTAACTCAATACCTAAGGCGATACCATGAGTCCTATACCGTTTTTCCATACGAATATTACGAAGCGAAAATAAATTTACGTATTACCAGTACCAAGAAGAAGGGAGATTACAAGCGATAATTTTCAAAATATTTGGTTCCAGCAGGACGGAGCAGCGGTTCATTACGGTAGGGAGGTTCGAGCATATTTGGATACTCAGTTCCCTCAAAGGTAAATTCGAAGAAAGGGTGAAATCGAGTGGTCTGCTAGATCTCCTGATCTGACGCCTCTCGACTATTTTCTTTTGGTTATTTAAAGAGCAAAGTATACTCAACGCAACCGCAAAGCTTAGACAAATTGCAGAATCGGATTCTGAAACAGGCTACTTTAATTGGTAGGGAGATGATTCGTAATGCTGTAACTCACTTTTAAAATCGCATAGCTTTTTGTCAAGAATCTCAAGGTTTTCAGTTCGAACATCTTCACTGAAGCGTGAGATGCCTCGGAAAACTTTGTTAATTTCAAATAACCTCTAAATGACCTTGAACGTTACTATTGACCTATGACTTGGGTACGTACATGAACGCAGAATTTTCCGCTCTATCGATTGCAGATGTAAAAAAGGGGGTTTCCAATAAAAAAAACAAAGTTGACCTTCAAAAAGCCATGGAGGTCAACTTCAAGGTCAAAATGAAGGTCATCATTGAATTCTTCGTTGAAATCTACTTCAGGGATGACCTTCACTTTTTTGAAAAATATTTTACCTGAGGAAATATCCAACCGTTCCGGGCCTTTTTAGACACCTTGTATTATTATCATTATCTAATTATCTTATTTGTGTATTAAGTTGAAAATTCAAAATTGAACTGTTCTTATTATTTGAAAATTAACCTGTTTTTCTAGAAATTGCCTAAAGTTTTATCAAATTAAAGTCTTTAGAGACGATTTATTTAGAACATTTCAATAGTCTTGAAAGAACTTTGAAGCAGATCTTTTTCCTAAAACCTCGTAGCATTTTTTTAGATCACAGGGAATGTGACGTAATTGTAAACCATCTCTAACATGTGCTTCTAGCTTTGTCCTTTAAGTCAGTTTCAAAAAGACTTCAGAGATACCGGACGTGTACTTTCAGAATGGGAGGAACCCAAATAGAAAATTCTAAATTTTGAATATTTGTTCCTATGAAAATTGTGTTTCGTTATGCAAATAATAGAAAACCCAAAAACCGACTTAAAAATAAGTAATTTATATCCATTTATTACAATTTTGTGGAAGAAAAAGAAATTTTAAACCTAAGAACTTCAAACAACGCTGAGA
>NC_046658.1:96239059-96241372 GCF_010883055.1 Belonocnema kinseyi | reverse complement strand
TATGTCTAATACAACGCTGCTAAAGGTTGGTGACCTTCTCAGCATAAAAACATAAACCCAAGACGATTCTCTCGGTTCCTATTCTGCCCCTTCCCCCTTCCAACCCTTCTTTTTAACTGAAGTTTGGTGGGACTAACGTTACAACTACAATCTCCACCATTTGACGAATTTCTACTTAACTTGGACATGATTTCGACTCACAAAATAAACGTATAGCATAAAGGTGGTGGTTGGGCGTATAATATAAACAATGAATAATACAAACAATGAAATAGCCTCGGAAAAAACTGGAACTTTAATTGACAAAAGGCATAAACACGGTAAATGCGAAGGTCAAGTTTCAGGCGACGAATGGAGACTGGGTGTTTGGAATGCTAGGTGAGTGAATGATCTCAAGGTAAAAGAATTGCGAGAAACTATGCATGTAAGGAAACTAGATATTTGATGTGTGCCTGAAACAAAGAAAAAGGGATGCGAAACTAAAGACATAAAAAACGGCGTGTTGAAAGGCAGATTTGAAATATGGTCAGGAGTAGATTGTGAATTACATGGTAGGCAAGGAGTAGGTCTGATTTTAAATAAAAGAGCAACATAGCATCTCGGAGATCATAATTTTGTATCTCCTAGACTGCTTTGAACAAGAATGAACAGGAATCAAAGACTATTTATCATAGCATGCTACGCCCCAGTTGACAGTGATCCCAGAGAAGTAAAAGACGTCTTCTGGGACACTTTAAATGACACAATAAATATTTGCGATCGCGGTGAAAGAATAATTTGGCTAGGAGATATGAATGGACGGGTACGCCTCCAAAATCAGGATACGGAAAAAGTATTAGGCAATTTTGGGGGTCCAAGAACAAACTATAACGGAGATAAATTAGTTGGATTATGCTTAGAAAGGGGTCTGTTCATTACAAATACTTGGTTTAGGAATAAAATGATCCACATGTACACCTGGTCCAATGGAAATAACCACAGTATAATTGACTTTGTTGTTGTGAATGAAAGACTAAGAGAGTTAGTCAAAAATACAGGGCTCATGAGGGGTTCTGAATGCAATACTGATCATTAACTTCTGATCTCCAAAATTAACTTAGGTAGGGGATAGATAAATAAAGAACAAAGAAAACAAAACAATCGTGAATAAAAATTGAGAACCTACAGAAACCGGATGTTCGAATAGATTTCCAAAATAAGATATTCGAAAGCATAGATAGTGCGACATGGGAGGAGCTTATAAAAAACAAAGATATAGAGGGCGCATGGAGAATGTTCTGGGATATCATTGTTAGGTGTGCGATCGAAGTGTGTGGTACCGCGGTTGTAGGCAGAATGTTTGATGATGCGTGGTGAAATGATGAAATTCGGGCTGCCCAAAAAGCAAATGAAGAAGCGTACAGGAGAACTTTGAACATCGCAGGTCTTAGGAATGAGGAAGGAAATATACGTATAAATGATTACAGAGACAAAAAGAGGATACTCAAACGATTAATTCAGGAGAGTAAAGATAAAATTAGAGCAGAAGAAGAGAAGAAAATACAAAACGACTTGGAAGGAAGAGGGAAACTGTTTTATACAAAAATGAAAGGAAATAAAAGTGCAAAATTTGTCAACATAAGAAATAGTAATGGGGAAATGCTATATGATGCATACGAGATACTAGAGGCTTTCAGAGACTATTTTAGGGGGCAATTCGGAAATGAAGCTATTGGACACCACAACTGCGATGTTGAACATAATGCGTTAGACAACTTAATTTAGAAAGTTTGTGTCACTGAGGTTAGGGATATAATTAAGGACTTAAAAAACGGTAAGGCTGCTGACGGGAACAGTATTAACGCTGAAATTCTTAAACACGGTGGCCAGTACATACCACATAGACTGTGCAAATTGATAAATTTATGTTTTGAGATGGGAGACGCCCCAGACGATTGAAGAAAAGCGATTATCGTACCAATATACAATAGAAAGGGAGATAAATGCCACTGCAATAATTACAGAGGAATCAGCTTGTTAAGTACCATTAACAAAATATACTCAAAAACACTTATTCGTAGGGTAATAAAAATAAGGGAAGCAAAGATTTGGGAAGTCCAAAGCGGGTTTATGCCAGGAAGGTCATGTACGGATCAAATATTTAGTTTAGGCAAATAACAGAAAAAAGTTTGAGAATAGGAAAAAAAGTTTTCTGTGCATTTGTTGACCTAGAAAAAGCTTTTGACAAGGTAGATAAAAGTAAACTTTGGGAAGTACTGAAAGAGTATGGAGTCAATGGATGGCTCCTACAAGCTATAAAAACAGTATATACAA
>NC_046658.1:96223015-96238959 GCF_010883055.1 Belonocnema kinseyi | reverse complement strand
ATATATATATATATATATACGAGGTGTGTTCAAAAAATAAGGTGACTTTATGGTTTTCTCAAAAAATATAATATACTTGTGCCAACGCTTTTTCCAATCATCGAAGCACTTCTGATAATCTTTTTTGTGGTATTGAGTTCTTGAGTTCTTTCAGCGATGCAGTTTTTATCTTCTCAATCGTTGAAAATCGATGTCCTTTCATGGGTCTCTTCAGTTTTGGGAAAAGAAAAAAGTCACTGGGGGCCAAATCCGGTGAATATCATTGTTGACTTCATTTAACATCTCCTGAGCGATGGTCATGCGATAGATCTTTTGATCAAAATTAAGCAGTTTTGGAACAAATTTCGCTGACACACGTCTCATGCCCAAAACGTCTGGAAAGGTAGCATGGCATGAGCCAACCGATATGCCAACATCTTCAGCAACTTCTCTGATGGTAATTCGACGATTTTTCAACACCATTTCTTCCACTGCTTGAACGTTTTCATCTGTTGTTGACGTGCTGGGACGTCCAGGGCGAGGTTCGTCTTCGACATCCTCTCGGCCTTCTTGGAACAGCTTGTACCACTTATACTCATTTTTCTTACTCAGCAAAACACACAAAATTTAATGCAAACTCTGTGCTCCATTTTTTTCGAAAGAAGAAAATCGCCGAGCACACCAAACCCTTTTAACCTTTACGCCTCTGCCAGAAAAACAACACGAGCTATGTAGTCAAAACTGTGAACATATGATTGTGACGAGTGTAACAACACAACAAAACAAAAAATTTCAAACTTGAATGTACGTAGCCCGCGAAAATTGAAAAGTCACCTTTATTTTTTGAACACACCTCGTATATATATATATATATATATATATATATATAGCAGAGAAAGTGTAAGGCTAAATGGGAATTTGAGTGACTGTTTTGATATTATTCAAGGAGTGAGACAAGGATGCGTTATGTCTTCATGGTTATTAATATTATTTATGGACAAGTGTTTAAGAATGGCTCTTTTCGACGAATAGGGTGTGGATCTCAAAACACTAAGGGGATGTGGGATAGCCTTCGCAGATGATAAGGTTGTCATGGCAGAGTCCATCGAAGACTTGCAAGGAATGTTGAATAAACTGAATGCAAGCATGAAGATTATGGGCCTAACAATTAACGCAAATAAAACAAAAATTGTGGTGTTCGAAGGAAAAACTGAGAGAACACTATGCAATATTGTATTAAATGATGAGAGAATTGAACAATTCGATAAGTTTGTGTGCCTTGGTAGCTTATTTACTAGGGACGGGAAGATAGTGGAGGAGTACTATACGGTAGTGACGCATGGACCTATCAAGAAAAAGATAAGAGTAAAGTTAATGCAATTGACGTGAGATTCTTGCGCATAATATGCGGGAAAACTCTGATGAACAAAGTGAGTAACGAAATAATTCTCAAAGAATGTGGTGCAGAAGGGACGTTAGTAGACACATAAGAAATCGTTTAAGATGTTTCGGGCATGTTGAGAAAATGCCAAATGAATGACTAACGAAACAAGTGTATCAAGGTAAAGTAAATTGCAGCATGCCCGGAGGCAGACCGCGGAAAGAATGGTTAGAATGTGTCAATGAGACCCTAGTTGGAAGAGACATAAGAAGCCACAGAAACACGAGAGCGTGCATGAAAAAATACATGGACATAAAAAAAGCTAGAGTAGTATGTCAGGACAGAAAAATATGGCGAGAATAATATACGAGAATTTTAGATCAATCTAAAAATTGTATATTACTTCCTCACATTACTCCCTTTCCCACCGAGTGAGTCAATACGTTTTTTTTTTAATGCTGGGGTTAGAATAAAAAAACACCTTATACAAAAACTATTAGAATTAGCAAATGTTCTACTCGGAATAAAGATTTAATTGAAAAGAGGACTAAGCCCTGATTATCTAGAAAATATGTCATTCTAGTATTTACGGAGTAAAATAAGAAATTCCAGTTTTGAGGTTGGGTCTCGATTCCAACGTCCTTACGCCGAAAAATAATTTACAAGATTTTAGGACAATCTTTTTAATTTTTGCAGAATGTAAAACAGCAAAAAATTGAATTATTTTAAGAGAAAAGAGCATTTAAACGTACTTGTGGACATATTTTTTGCTAAGAGTTTTTCTGTCCATAAATTGTTAAACTTCAAACCTCGTGGTCGCGAAAGGTATTCACACCAAATGGCGGCATGACGAACATCTGATTCTTTCAATTCGGTTCCGGTTATTGTTGCCAACTTCTTAGGTAGCAGTTTTGAAATTGCATTGCATGATGAAAGTTGAATGCTGTTGGTAGCACTGCCTAATATTTGAGGTTAGGAAATATGTCATTTTAATGTACATGAGTTCTGGAAAAGGAAAATTATTTTCCTGGAAAACCAAACGATAAAATGTCTTTATTAAGCAATAATTTTGTATATAAGCTTTGTCTTTCATTCAAAATTTTATAAATAAACAATGTATAGTGTGCCAGATCAATCGATCAAGAACAACAAGTAACTATAAATAGATGCACGACTATTATTTCTCTACTATCTTAAAATTAATTAGTACCCAGTTGGTACAAAGTTTGGCGGCGTCTTTATGACATCGTTACGACACATTTACGAAAACTTTACGATATCCTATGTCCATTTCGTTAAGGTGTCATTACGATATCGTAAAAAAGTCGTATTATCTGACGATGTCTAGATCATATCGCTAAGACACCGTAACAAAATAGACATAGGATGTCGTGAAGTTGTCGTAAAGATGTCGTAACGATGTCGTAAAGATGTCGCCAAATTTTGTGCCCACTGGGTAAGTTACAATATAACGGTTAATAATAAGGTTCTTCAATCACTTTAATTTCTCAGTGATTCTAATACAAATTTTGCGGTTAGGAAATATACGTCTGCCAATTTCAAGGACTATACGGACTATATAATGTATAATCTTAGACATATAAATTCAGCAGTTCCCTACACTATTACTATATAAAATACTTACTTAGTGATGAATTAAATGAACAAATCTGCACTATGAGACAGCACTAACAACATAGGCAACTTTATTTCTTCTATTTACTTCGATTTTAGCATTGCGGCAACGTTACGGAAGACTGGCGAAACTTTAAAAGTGGCGCGATTATATGCAACAAATGTGATTTGTTATCTTTGATTAATTAATTCTTAAATGATGCCTTCTTTTTTAAAGTCCAAATAGAAGTCCTTTCCAGAGCCAAGCTAGATTTTAGACGGATTTTTTATATTAATGTGATGTCAAATTCTGGCTAGGGACTTTAGTGGGTCTACATCGAACTGCGTGTACTGAGAAAAATGGATTATACGAAGTGGATATTACAAGTTGAGGATAATACCCCGTAACGAAAAGTATTATATCGCGTATAATCTATAATGTTTTCCTAGTATATGGCGATATTAGCAAACATAATCTCAAGATGATAAATTATTATAATCTTCAGATATTCATTCGTAACATCTGGAGATTATAAAACATGCAGGCATGCGTGCGCATCCATTTTGTCTCTGCGTCCTACTCCCGGTGTTCTGTGTTTTGCAAATTATGTATATACGATTTAGGAAACAATACAAAGTGTCACCCAAAATTCAACGACTAGAACCAGTATATATATTTTTAATCAATCAATTTTAAGAGTAGATGAAATATTTCCGGTTTGCCCAGACACTTCGGTAAATAAAATAACCTCAAAATCATTGAAAATTTTTTAAAATTTGAAAACCAAAAAGAACACTGAATAGCATTGTGTCAAACGGTACTTTCGTAATTGTTTAAAAAGTTTGAATTACTTATTGCCGTTTCAATTTTAATTTATTTTCCCTGCCACACGTACAACACTAATAAGTTTTTAAAAGATTTTTTGAACTCTGGCAATTTTAATATTTTAGGACGGTAGATTTAATACCTTGGATCATAGTTCGTAATATCCTGGATATTATATTTTAGGATCGTGGATTATAGATTCTAATATCTTAGATTTTAGGCTTTAATATATTTAGATTATAAATTTATAAATTTCCTGTTTCAATTTATAATCCAAGATTTTATCCGGTATTATCTATTCTTTAATATCTGAATATTTTAGTTCATATAATCTGGATCGCTGTCCCACAGTTAATAGTCCAAGATTATACCTGATACATATTTTTAATAACCGGGTATAATCCATTTTTATCAGTGATGATGGATTTTTCTATCTAGTAGGTATAGATAGCGCCAAAACAGCGCTAATCTAATTCGGCGTGAACAGACAGCCACGAATAATCCAGTACTGGCGCTAGAATGATTCCAGTCTGCCAGGAATTATTTCCACACGGGTTGATTTGGCAATTGAAAATTGAACTATTGGGTTGAAAAAATTTTGTTTTTGGAAATTCATCTTCATGGGTTTTAGAGTCAACTGATTTCTTAAATATTCGTCTTGCTAACTTGAAAAATCAACAATTCCATATGAAAATTTATCCCTTTTAGTAGAAAATTCATCTTTTGTGGTTCCATATTTTTGTCGACAAAATTAATCTGTAAAAAATCGACAAAAGGTCATTTTTCCCAAAACTCTCTTTTTTGTATCTTTCCAATTGATCTTTTCCAATAAATTTTTTCTTTTCAATAAATCTTTTTTCATGCCCGAGAGTTTTTTACTGGAAAAATACACTAGAAAGAAATAAGCAAATCTAAAGAATCGAAATAGATTTATTCAAAGACAAGCCCTCAGAAGGAAAAAAAGATTTTTTTAAACAATCTTGTAAAATAAAAAAAGGATTTTTGGGCCAATAGTCTATCTTTTTGTTTTTTTGTTACATGGACTTATCAATTTTTTTCCTATCGTATTTGTATACGTTAAAACCCCTCAAATGATAGGAATAAATGTCTTTTAGAGATACTTGAAAAAATATCATTAAAAAAGGCACAAAACCCATTTTTCTTTTCAAATGTACTGTAATGTAATTTTTTCTGATGCAGTTTTACCATTCTAAAAGTCTCACAAATCTGAAAACATTCTTTTCTCGTTTCTGTAGATTTTTAATTTGTTTTCTGAAGTCAGTGATAATAAGTATTATTTAAGGTTGAGGCTATGTGTATCGAAATGTCTGGACGGATACCCTGATTTTTGCAGTGTTATTTTTGTAGGACCCTAATATACTATTTTTTTACATAGTTTTGATTTTTATTTGCATGATTTTGTTTTTTAAGATCCACCCCACTGTATATAATTTGTGAAAAAAGTATTTAAAACAAGGTAAAGTATGAAAAATAGTGTTTGCCACTAAATTGAAGAACGTGTGGGATTTTGTATTTTACAAAAAGGAATCGCTTTTTGTGAAACGAATTTCGAATTTCTTTGAATGAGTGCGGAACCATGTTAATCCAGCCAATGGTGTAAGTGAATTAACGTAATGAACTCGGGACACCGCTGGTCGGTCTGAAATACGGGCTGAACTACGTTAAGCTCCACGTATATACCCTATGTAATTATTCAGTAGGGTTGTCAGCGTTTATAAATTTTCAAAGAGGTGCACTTTTTGGCATTAGGCAGCTCTTTGCCCTTTTTGGTACCAAAATATCTCAGCATACGTTTCTAAATTAGAAAATATACTTGAAACTTTTGAGACATTATAAATTAAACATTTATCATCACAGGCGCTGGAAATTAAAATTTGTACAAGGAATAAAGTAATGATAAAATTTGTTGCAGGAAATTTTTTAGAGGGATAAGGTTTTATTCAGATAACTTCACGTTTTTTAAAACACCTGTGTTGTCATGGAAAAACAAAAGAAAGTTTAACTGACTATTGGTTAAAGTTTATCCCGTAAAGTTAATTTTTGTTGCAGCGAATCTTTCATCTGAAATCGATGTGAAGTTTATCTTCTGTTTTTTTTCTGTATAAGTTCAAAGTTCTCAAATTAAGGAAGTTAAGTTCAAACGTACAATATTGTACAATAGGGCGTGATGCATATTCTGAAATTAATTGAAGCATTTTAACCCACAAAAAAAGTTTTGTTTTGACATCCGAAAGGAATACAACAACAAAATTAATCGGATAGGGTTTTCTTCTGTTTGGTTTTCGAATTTGAATATTCAATAGTTTGACAATTCAAACAGAGTGTCCTATCGAGTCCGAAAAATAATTAATGCAAAATTTATTATAATTAGTATTAGAAATTAATTTTGGTTTAATTAGAATTTTAATATATTAACACTCGCAATATCTTTACTAATAATTAAATTAACATTAATTAATTAGCATAGGCACAAAGTAGTATATTTTTAATTAATAATTGCCTATGCTCCTCCTCCACCTCTTGCCGTATGCTGTGGTAAATAACTATATAAAGATGAAAAAAATTGCGCAAGTTACAATTTTTGTTAAGTGTGCCAAAACGATGTTTATTTTATTTAGTGAATTGCAATTTTTAAATTGATACATGTCGAACATGTATTTTATGCACTTTGTATCGAAGAAACGTGAATTTTTTTTGTTGGCATGATCAAAAAATGTGTTCTGGCAAATTTGAAGATTCTGCAGAATCTTCAATTTTTTTATTAAAAGCTTTAAAAACTAACAAAATATATGTTGTACATAATAAAGAAATGATTTTGCGATGCAAACTAAAAAATGTAAATTGTAAAGTGTACACTGGAGTGTGCTGAAAATGCATTGCAAAATTTTTTTCACTCTAGAGGGCAAGACACCCCCCCCCCCCCCCCCCCCCCCCCCCCCCCCCCTCCCAAAGTTTCCATTTCCGGAGATAGAAGGTCTGTAATTTTTTGTTTTTCAAAAGTTGAATATTGAAACGTGCCACCGGGCACTTCAAAATCCCATTTAATTAACACGGGGAAATTTTAAATTTTGGAAAAATTGAACTCATGTTCCAGGGTTTTATCGAAACGTGCCAAGTTTTTTAGGCATTTAAGAGGAGTATCTATGGAATAAAACAATAATAATAAGATTCATTTCGAACCCACCCCCAACCTCCCCACAGCGCCCCAAAGATGACCGAAAAATAAGAAACTACATTTTTACGTATTGTTGTTACTTTTTAGCAATTTCCGTCGTCTTTTTCATACAAATAACTACTAATGGGCAATTTGAATATTTACCATAACTTTTAAAACAATTTACAATTGTTAAAAAAATTAAACAATT
The DNA here is from genome assembly GCF_010883055.1 of Belonocnema kinseyi. Classification (NCBI taxonomy): domain Eukaryota; kingdom Metazoa; phylum Arthropoda; class Insecta; order Hymenoptera; family Cynipidae; genus Belonocnema; species Belonocnema kinseyi. The sequence continues at coordinate 96,231,773 of NC_046658.1, read as the reverse complement.
ATTTATTACCCAAAACTGTAAAAAAATAATCTGTTTTCTGATTGAAATGCAATACTTTGTCATTGTTTAAAGTAGTAAATTTATCTGAAAAAATGATGTAATTATTTAAACAAATAATTATTGTTTGTTTTCAAAATTTCTAAAAATTGAGACTGTGATGTCCACTTTTTTCAAATTAGTATCATATGCTTCTTTTTGTTGAATAATTACATAATTTTGATACGTTTCTTCTAACATTTAACAAATTTATATTTGTTTAACCAATTTTTATTTTCTCAAGCAGTTATTTTTGATAACTAAGACAATAAAAAATAAATAGAAGACATAAAATTAATTACGATTCTAAAAGTATTTTTGGAAAAGTAATTATTTAAACAAATTATATTTTTTAAACAATTAAAAAGTGGTAAATGTATTCTTCCTATACACCATACAGTCAGAAACATAATTTTATGTGTTCTTTTTCATTTCATTTTTTTAGCTATCGACAAAAAACTGCTTGAGCAAATACAGATCATTTAAACAAATAGAAATTTATCAAACATTAAAAGAAATGTATCAAAATTATGTAAGTATTTAAGAAAACGTTGCATATGATACTATTTTTAAAAGAACGTTAATATCTCTGGCTTAATTTTTAGAATTTTTGAAAATATACAATAAATCATTATTTAAACAATTACATAATTTTTTGAGAAAAATGTACTCTTTTACATTTTTTGGCAGTAAATAATTGTTTAAATAATTTACATTTGTTTAAAGAATTGAAAATTATTTAAAAAGTCATAGTAAATATTCAAATGGTCTATTAGTAAATATTTGTATGAAAAAGACGACGGAAATTACTTAAAAGTAACAATAATACGTAAAAATATAGTTTTTTTATTTTTGGGTCATTTGTGGCGCTGTAGGGGGGTGGGAGTGGGTTGGAGGTGAAAGTTTTTTAGTATGGCTTTATTTCGTAGGAACTTCTCTTAAAACCCTAAAAAAACTTCGCTCATTTCGATGAAACCCTGGACATGAGTTCAATTTTTCGAAAATTCAAAATTACCCCAATGTTAATTAAATGGGATTTTGAAGTTCGAAAAACAAAAAATTACGGATTTTCTTTCTCCGGAAATGGAAAATTTGGGAAGGGAGGGGGGGGGCAGTCTTCCCTGTAGCTCGAAAATCATTTTTTTGTCCACCCTAGTATTTACATTGTTTATTTAAATGTGGAATATTGTTGTTCATTACTAATAACGATCTACAAAAAATTCACCATTATTTTTTGGTCCATATGGAAATAATATTCACATTCAAAGAGGACATTGACCGATTTCTCAATTGTTTAAAAAATTTCTTTTAGATGCCAAATGACATACTTTTTGCTAGACTTGAACCGTTTGAATTATTTTAACACTTTTACTCTGCTCTACTGCTTAATTTTAAATTAATAGATTTGAAAATAAGAAAAATGTATAACAAGATTTTATTGTAAAATATTTAAATTCATGAGCTTTATATTGCAAAGTATAACGTTCAATACTTATTCACATTTGAAACATTTAAATTATTAACTTGAAATAAATAAACACTCATGTATCGTTTTCGCTGAGTTTAGAAATGTCTGTTTGCGTTTTTGCAAAATTAAACACCATTCTTCACTTGCCTCAAAGCCTTTATTTCTTAATATTATTTCAATTTTCCTGAATCACTTTTTGTCTCAAGAATTTTGATTTTAAAACCCTGCAGAGAAATTTAAATAATGTGAAAAGCTTTTAACCCAATTTGAACCCTTTTCATTAGCGGAATTTATAGAAATTTTTTCTATGATACACTTAGATCCATTTTTACCAATGACAACATCATACCGTTTATTATTCATCTTGTATTTTTATTTACTAAAGGTTTTTCAGATTTTCACTATTTTTTTACTTAATAAAATTATTTTTTTTTAACTTGGTTCAACTTCTTTTCAATTTCTGGCTTAGATTTACGCAGTTTTAATTGTATTTTAGATTTTAACCGTTGATATAAGCGGACATTTTAAACATTGGTTAGATTTCTATTTGGTAATACTCATAATGGTTAATCAATTTTAAGGTTAATTAGACGTTTTCAATAAAATTTTTATTATCAAATTTAGTAGATAAATTGTAATAGATCCTTTTTTGATAAACTGCTTCAATTATAAAATTTATGAAATTTTTGATATCAAAATAAAGCAACTTTTGAATTAAATCTCCGTGAGTGCAGAATTACAATTTGCTGAATTTCTACAATAGAAATTCCAGAAAATAACATTTTTTAAATTTGAAAATTCAAAAATGCTTAATACAACATCTAAAGACCATAACATTTTAAATCTTAGCTTATCTCTTTCAAAATATAGTAATTTGTTTCCTTACGGGATTAAAGAATATTTAAAAAAGCAGAAAATATAAAGTATGCAAAAAATACGAAAAAATGTCAACGTTGCCTTATAAAATTGGACTTACTTTTTCTTTAAAAATAGAGATTTTTATGGTTTTCATATTTTATCCACCATAGAAGATAGAAAAAGTTTGTTACAGCAACGGCTTACCTATTCTACTTGTCTTTTTTATCGTGACTCATCTGTAATTAAATCAAATATACGTGTAGGGTGAGAAAATTGAATTAGGAGCGCAAATGTCGATCCAAGAGACCCCATAGTTTTTCGGGGATTGAGAATTCGATCGGAGGGTTCGGAGGACTGAGTAGTCGATTATTTCTGTCTTGCTGATCAGATGGCTTTTTTGCAAGAAAATTGGATTGGTTTTAGATACTTTCTTGTATCAATTTATTCTTGAGGCAAATTATTTAAATTTTTTCTTTAAATAGGAGTAGCATATATCTATTTTATTAAAAACAATGAATAATGTTTTAATTTACAAAATTATTTTTTTTTATTTGTGCTCACCTCTACGCCGTAACCTATCAAATCGATTAGTACCAGATTTTATCAAGAAAACAGGTTATAAAAATATATTAGAGGAATTTTGTATATATTGAACACTTTTTAGGATTTCACATATTCAGTGTAAAAAATGTATACTCCCCTTTTCCAGCGGGGGTCCTACGCCTAAATTTGCCTTTCTTTGCCAAGCTGCGTGCAGAGAACGAAATTTCGTCTTTTCAGAATTTCGTTCTCTCGTTGAACAGAGTATACAGAGTTCTTATTAAACTTTGATGTTAACCGGTTTGGTTTGGGGTGTGGAGGTGAGTAAAGGTGGAAAATTTAATTTAATATTAAAAAAAAAATTATTTAATAAATATCATATAAGTTCATTTAATTTATTAAATTAACTTTTATGAGCAGTTTTTCAAAAAATTAGTTTAATTTTTTTAATCGAGGAAATAACTAATATAATGAAAATTAAATTAATTGAACGCAACAATTTATTTAGAAAAAAATCCCCTCAAAAACACAGAATCCCCCAAAAACATATGTGATGCTAAAAATCTGCTGAGTAGAACTAAATGAATTTTTGAAATTCAAGCTGGTCAAGTAGCTTGGAAAAAATATTCACAATAAAATATATTTAGAAACTGTTTTTATAAAGTGCCGTATATAACATTTAAAAATATATTTTAAAAAGGCTATTTCAGACATTCTAAATTATTTTTTAAAATCATTTTGTTTACAGATTCAATCCCACAAATTTTTATAAAGACTGAAATCATTTTTTTAATTTATTAAAAAAGTTTTCTATATGCATTTTATAAAAAAAGTTTCTTAAAATATTTTATTATGAATATTTTTTCCAAATTAATTGACCAAGTTTTTTAAGGAAAACAATTTTTTAAATATCAATTTGTTTGACAAATATACGCATATACTGGTAGAAGCTACAAATGGATATTTATTTATTTAACCAATCTAACCAAAATATTGTTTGAACATTCTCTCTCAAAATTATTTAATTGGTTTTAAACAAGCATCATCAAAGCCGTAAAGAAACAAAGAAAATTTTTGTTTAGTTATATGGTTAATTTTGTTTTAACTATTTAAGTATTCAATAAAATTAATCTAAATATCAGACTTTTAACAAGTTTTTAAAAGTATAGAAAACACAATAACAATTTTATGCAAAAAATTCTACAAATTTTTACAACGAGAAATTAGAGATATATCGACAGGAATGAAAAATTTAGAAACATCTTGTTTTTATAAAGAATCAAATTATTAGAAAAAGCTCAGATCAATCATTCAATGATTAAAAAATTGATAACTAAAGAAACCAAAAGTTTTATTGAAAATTTAATAGAAAAATTTATTTTAGAGCTAGATAATCCTACTACAACAAAAATGTAATTTACTTACAGATAATAAAAATTGGGTAATTAGCATATTTGATAAACCCATACCTATTGATATAATAAGTCTTGGAGAAAAATTTGTCATTTCTTTTAATAAAAATAATTTCTCAACATAAAAAATTACAGCTAACTTTTATATTCAATTAAACACATTTCAGTAGATTTTTGTAATACCATTAGAAACAAAATTACATACTGGGCAAGAAACTGGATATTCAAAAGTTATAAATTTTATACGACTGATATTATACCTAAACACAAAATTTAAAAAACCAAAATCTTTTTACAATAAATACAGATATTATTCTAACAATTGTCGCAAAAGTAACAAAAACATTGTAATGCATAAGAAAGACTACATTACAAAAGATTTGAAATTTTTATAAGATGAATTATCATATTAAAAATTAAATTTCAATCCCACACAAAAATTACATAAAAAATAGTTGTGATTTGTAACAAAAAATTGATAAAATTTAAATTCATACAATTGTGTCTCTTGGCATAGTTTCAATGTGCACAAACTTAGTATGAAAATAATTTCTAAACTTTATCAATAAAAATAGAAAAAACATTTTTTAAAAACTTTTTGGAAAAAGGCTTTACTGCAGCTTTCATTGTATGCCTACAGCCTTCTTATTGTGAATTCAATGGTGCATTTTACAAACAAATCGGCCTCCTCGTGGGCTACCAATTTTCTGCCGCAGCCACTACTAATATTTTAATTGAAAATATTGACAAAGAAGTTTTAAATAACTTAAATTATCACATTACCTTTTCAGAATTTTCGATAATAAGGAAGCACTCGAATTGTTTTCTCAGTTAAAAATACTGTTTGGAAATTCTTTTTCCGAATGCTGAAAATTTCATTCATAAATTAGAAAAAGTAAAAATTATTTATAGAATTTCATGCATACGGATTTTATTATGATATATATCTATATAACTATACTTAGATATATAATATATCTATATATCTATATCTATATAACTATAGAAGAAAAAAACAGATTTAGATAAACAAGATTGTTTATACTTTCACAATTTCGGTTTCAATATTGAAAACGTTTTAAGCATAGAAAAAAACCTTGACAAAAGAATAACTTAAAAATGATTTATTTAAAAAGGCACGAAAACTGAGTTAACTTTGGAACAGATATCTAAAGCTTAAGCACCATGTATGAAAATCATATTTAAAAATTTTAAATCTGAAAATAATTTACAATTCTACTTTAATTTTTCTAGAATAGTTTGATTGTCCCGAGTAAAAACGTCACATGACATCTTAACTTAATCTTAACTTTAAAAAAAGTTATAACTGCGATTATTATTAATTTAAAATGTTTCTTCTGCAATTTATAAATAATCTGGCTTTTTCCGGAAGGATTCAATTTCATTAATTTAAATTTTTGGTGGATATGTTGTTTTATTTATACAATTTTCTATTCCTTGAAACATTTCTGCCATAATGAACATAAATAATTTATGATTTTGTCTCATACATAAATCCTACGAGTTTAAAATGGTATTTTTAAAAAATCGGTTTTTCTAGCTGCAATAAGCTTTTGTGAACAATGCCTTGAATAGGATAGAGACAAATAAACGCACATACTGGCGGAAGCCACTAATAAATATTCATGCATTTAACCATTCTAACCAAAATAATGTTCCTCAAAATTCATGGATTGACCAACATTAAAGTAAAAAATTCATGTGAGTTGTAGTTGGCAGATTTGTGGCATCGCAGATGTTTTTTATGTGGTAAAATATATTTAGGCTCAAAATTATGCAATTAAAAAGGGTAAATACACCTAATATTTGACACTCTTTCTCTACATATATACTGGTAGAGGATCTGTATAAATTTTCCGACCTGTGTTCTCGGTCCAAGAATTTCGGGACGGTACATATTAAAACATTCAACGCTACGTTTCGCTCTTTTGATATATAATTCACGAGCGTTGTTTGTGATAAAAGCCTGGGAACCGCTGCGACTTAACCCTGTTAAATTTCTATGCCAAGTGAAACACAGTTTGCTTTTAGTCACCGGTTATAAGCCATGCACAAAGTGTTGCCATTTGCTTTCGAGACCCGCCAATTTTTGGGTTTCTCTAAAAACCTTGCCACAGAGCGGTTTCGTAATGCTCATAATAAGATTTCTTAATTTTTTCATTATTCTTATTAGTACGAATTAGTACAAAAAGATTCAGATTAAAATACATAAGTTTCCTCCTTACATTTAGGTGTTCAAAACCATTTGTTAAGTAAGATATTTTCAAGTCTGCGAATCACTAAAACATAAAAGTGCAACAGATTTGAATTGAAATTGCTTTTTATAGTGAAATTTTCAACCCCCATCCTATGTAAGATATGACATTTGCTCTGACTCCCCCCCTCTCTGAATCTTACTAAAATTTCATAAACTTAGGGAACGACTATATGTATACAGCATAAATTTTAATAATTAAATAAACGTGAAACATTAAATAAATTAGTTTTTGGAAAAAATGTCTTAATAACAATAAGTGTTTAACCAAAATTTCTAGTTTTTTCATCTAATACTTCAGTATATAAATTACAAACTTTTAAACTTATTTATTGTTAAAACTTCATTATTTTTCGGTTAAAAAGTCTAGTATAAAATTTTTGGTTATTGATCTTCGTGTTTTTGGCTTGAAAATTAGACAATTAGATTGCATGGTTTTTTTTTTGACGAAAAAATTTTTGTTTGATTGAAGATTCCACTATTATGTCGAACATTCGCCATTTTGGTTAAATATGCAATTCTTTGATAAAGAATCAATCTGTTTCGGCTGAAAATTAATTTTGCTGTTGAAGATTCAACTGTTGCTAGAAAATTCGTGTTTCCGACTCAAAAATTATAAAATTGGTCAATAGTTGAACTACTTTATTAAAACTTAATTGTATTTAGTTAGAGATTCACCATTCTGGAAAAAATTTATTTCTTTTGTTGAAAATTTAAATATATGATTGAAAATTCGTCTTTTTTGGTAGAAAATTAATATCTTCTTGTTTAAGAACTCAACTAATTCATTCATTCTTCTTCGTTTTAGAAAATAATTTTTTTTTCGTTAAACATTCAAATATTTGGTTAAAAATTCAAATATTTCGTTAAAATTCAACTGTTTTCCAAAAGCACGTCTTTTTGGTGTGAAAGTTTATCTCTTTTTTCTTTAAAGGTAAGTTTTTTGTTGAAATAAACTTTTTTTGTTGTAAACTCACATTTTCATATAAAAAATTTGAGTTTTCGGCTCGATAATTAAAAAATTAGTCTTAAGTTGACCCACTTTTTTAAAAATTAATTTGTTTAGTTGATGTTTCATCATTTTAGATAAAAATGAATTTATTTTCTTGAAAATTTAAATATTTTCTTAAAAATTCGTCTTTTTGGTAAGAAATAATTATAATCTATTTGTTTGCAAACTCAACTAATAATTGTATACAAATTATTCTGTTTCGGTTGAAAATTAACTTTTTGATTGATATTTAACTTATTTGATGAATAATTAACTTTTTTGTTAAAAATTTAATTGTTATGTAAAAAATTCGTATTTTGACATGAAAATTACAAAAATTGGTGGAAAATTGAATTAGTTTGTAGATAATTCAATTTTTTTAGTTGAAGATTCATCATTTTAATTGAAAGTTTATTCCTTTGGTTGAAAATTTGGAAATTTTGGTAAAAAATTGGTCTACTTGGCTGAGCACTCAACTACTTGGTTAAAAAATGACGTATTTTGTTCAAAACTTTTCTTTTTGGTAGACAATTTCTTTCTTCGTATTTTTGCCAAAAATGTAACTGTTTGGTTGAAAATGCATCTCTTTTGTTTAAATAATAGACAAGTTAATGTTGAAAGCTTATATGCTTTTTTAAAGATTAATTTTTTTCTTTAAAAATTCATGATTTTGGTTGAAAATTAATTTCTTTGGTTTTAAACTGAACTACTTGCTGTCGAAATAAATTATTTTATAAAAAGCTATTTTTGTTTTAATTAATAATTCAACAATTCTGATAAAATGTTATTTCTTCATCATCTGAAAAGTCTTTTTTGTTTAAAATTCGAAATTCTTGTTAAAAGTTCGTCTTTTCGATTAAAAAGTTTATCTGTTCTTGTAGAAATTTCATCCATTATTGCCAAAAATGTTACTATTTGGTTGAAAATCAATATCTGTATTGTTTAAGCATATTCAACTATTTCGTTCAAAATCATTTTTTTTTTGGCTTAATTCAACTGCTTTTTATACCAAATAAAATTCTTATCTTGGTTGAAATATCGAAGATTTCAATTTTTTGTAGAAATAATTTCTTTTGGTTGAAATTTCAACTGCTTCTTTAGAAGTTGAACGACTTTGTTAATTGATAAGAATTAGTAAGATCTTTTCAGCAACAATTACCTCAAACAGTTGGATGGGA
>NC_046658.1:96211335-96223005 GCF_010883055.1 Belonocnema kinseyi | reverse complement strand
ACAGACCATAAAAAAGGGGATAGGTGGTTCAAAACCTAATTTAAAAAAATAAGACGTAATTTATATATAGCCTCTTGACCTCAGTTTATGGCAAAGTTAAAAAAATTATTGAAAGGTCTATTTCTACTGAATGTCTTGGGATGATAAACATAAAAAATATCTTCGGAGTCACGTTTCTCAGGATCTTGAATTAGAATTTCGCTTATCCTTCGTAGCCCTAGCCACCCTCCATTTTCGCGGAGAGCGAACACGGGGCGAGTTTATAGGATGGTAGTATCCATCGCAAGAGGGTGGGATGGTAAGGGATGAAACTAGGGACTAGGGATGCGTTCGCGAGAGAAGAAAGAGGGCCCCGCTGAAGAGCCTCCGTGCAGCAGAGAGATGTTTCAGATCTATCTCGGGTGAAGAAAATTCAATTTAAAATGGCGGCTCAGATATAATGGCAGGCCCTGGTATAGAGTCGCCCACCCCAGCTCGTCTCAACTTTGCCTCCCTCGTGTAGCTCTAGCCTAGCCCTCCTTCCAAGCCTGCTGCTGCTTCTTTTACCCCCTCCCTTCTACAACTACCCTTAGAACGCCACCCCCAAGCTCGACTTCTCTATCACTCGGCCCCACCAACTTATCCAGCTTCGTGTCGCCATTTCGTATAAATAGAATGTTTTAACTTTCCTTCGTATTCTACTTTTTTTTCTCGTTTTTAAAGAGAATTCATCAACTTTTATTTCACTAAGGGCCTAATAATTCTGGCATCTTGTATGAAAAAGGCCTTTTTACTGTTTAAACTAGGAGGCTGTACACAAATTAGATATATTTTTTCCCTGAAATTTTCAATAATGCACCCCCTCCTCATCCTTTTGCCAGGGTCTTAACATTACCCCTCCCCCCATATCGTAGGGAACGTTCAAGTATCAAGTAACGCATTACCTGGAATGGTCCCCCAATCCCCTCCCGGCGTAACGCTTTGTCTATAATAAGCTTATGTAACTTTAATATAGGCGCTCTACAGCAGACCCCACATGAATTTTCAACAAAAAAAAAGACGAATTTTGAATAAAAAATGGAATAGTTGATATTTTAATCAAGAAAAGATTCTTCAGTTAACTGAAGATAATCAAACTGTTGAATTTTCTAGTCCAAAAAAAATCTTAATTCTTTAGCCTAATAATTAAATTTGTGTCCAAAAAAGATCAATGATGAATCTTCAAATGGAAATATTGTTTTTTTACAAAATAGTTCAATTGCTTCACCTTCCAACAAAACAGTGAAATTCAACAAAAAGGACAAGTTTTTAATAAAAGGGATGCATTTTCAAACAAACAAAAAAAAGAATTTTTAAAGATATCTTCAACCAAACAGTTCTATTTTTAACAAGAAAAGATTAAATTTCTACCAAAAGGGATCAGTTTTTATATCAAAAAGAGGAATTTTCAACCAGAGTTTTGAAAAAAAAGATGCACTCAAATGCACTCACAAATTGAATTATGCAAAAAAGATTATTCAAACAATAAAAAACAAAAATTTCTACAAAAATGTTGAATTCTTTAGCCAAAAAACTTGATTTTTAGAAAACAGTTGAATTTTCTACCAGAGAGATTAATTTTCTACCAAAAAGGTCAGCTGTTAGCAAAATACATAAATGTTTAACCAAATACTTGAATTTGGAAAGTAAAAAAAAGAACTTTCAACCAAAAATTGAATAGTCAATTTAAACAAAAATATTATTGAAAAAAATTAATTTTAAACAAGAAAATATAAAATTTTCAAAAAATAATTTAATATTTAATCCAGCCGTTAAATTCTCAATCAAATAGTTCAACTTTCAGCTTAAAAAATTACTTTTAACAAACAAAAAAAAAAAATAATTTTCATTAAAGTAGTTTAACTTTCAACCAGAGAATTACATTTTTAGCAAGGAAGAGGATTTCTCAATAAAAAATTTATTAATTTATATTTTAACCAAAAAAAGACTTATCAGGCAAGAAAGAATACAAATTTTAACCAAACTATAGAATTTTAAAATGAAAAAGATAAATTCCTATGAAAGAAGCTTGATTTTCAACCAAAACTAATGGCTTTCTAATAAAATGGTTACATTTTCAACAAAACTCAATTTTCTTTAAAAAATGTAATTTTCAATCAAAAATTCTGCCCGCTTCGCGGGGACATTCTCATCGTGCGCTACGCGCGCGGCTCGCCTCGCTCGCAAGTTTGAGCGCGCCTAGGGCGCGCGACGGTTAAATCTCGCGCTTCGCGCTCCGATTTTTATTCTTTGCATTTGGGATGCTTGAAAAAAACTTTATCAAAAAGATCCCTTTTAAATGGCAGTATTTATATGCGTCTTCATATTCTGAATTGTCTACTTAATTTAGTATAGTCAAAGATTAAGTTTCTCAAAGCTCTGTAGGCCTTGAAGTACACATTTTCATCGTGAAACTTGCGTTGCGCGCTCGATTTCTGACAGACATTTGTAAACAGGTTTTGTTGGATTTTTTTCTCGTAACTTTCGTCATTTTTCCACACACTTTTTTATTTTATTTTTTTTTCAAAGTTATTTTTCACGAATAAAACAAAAACAAAAAAGATCTTTTTTGGGATAATCATTTTTGTTAATTCATCTTTTTTCGTATCCTACATAGTTTGTCCACAAAATGGAATTTTTTAATTTCCATTATTTTTTGTGCTTTCAAAATTTCAATTTTCCATTTTTGAAGAAAATCCAAAAATTGGTTATGATAATATTGTAGGGCTTTCAAAAAGAAATTTTTTTCTTCTCTTGACTTTTGTCCATATCGTGCGTTTTTCGGCTTCAAATTTTTATTTTCGGTTGATTAAAAAAATTTTGAAAACGCTTTAACTCTGAGAATTTTCTTTTTATCGGAAAAAGTTAAAGAAATAAATTGTTTGTTCCTTTTAATACTATAAATATACGTACATAGAATTTTTAAATTCAGATAAAAGTTGTCTCAAAAATTTTCAAAATGCGCTCACTTTTTGAATTTTTATCAAAAATGGCTGGTTCACGAACTCGTCTTTTCTTTTAGGATCTAAAAAAAGTGAGCCAAAGATAAATTTGATTCGTTCATTTTTTCGAGAGTTATCGTGTTTACGGACGGACTGCCGGACGGACAGACAGACAGACGCCATCGTGAAAACCTGATTTTCGAATTCAGGGGGTCTCGAAGCGTGGAGATCCGTTGAAAAAGTTTGATGTCAAATTTCCGAAAATTCTAATACTTTCTCAATCATAAATGATGAGAATGTAAAAATGAATTTTTAACACAAGAATATAAATTTTCAACAAAAAAGTTAATATTTAACCAAAAAGTTTAATTTTTAATAAAATAGTAAAGTTTTTAGTTAAAGTAATTAATTTGAAGAAAAAAACCACGAATTTTTAACAAGGAATATAATTTTTAAACCAAAGAAATTAATTTCCAACTAAAATGATGAAACTTTAATAAAAAAAACATGAATTTTCAATAAACTAGTTCAACTTTCAAGCAAAAGCAGTTGAATTTTCGACCTCAAATCATAAATTTTGAACCAAATCGTTAATTTTTCAACAGAAGCAATAAATTTTGATTTAAAATTATGAATCTTCAACTGCAAAAATGAATTTTTGAACAAGTAGTTCAACTTTACGCCAAAAAGTTGAATTTTTAGGGGCCATTCACAAAATAAGTGATGCATTTTTCAGGAACTTTGCCCTTAATCTTCTTAATTTTCGTCCAAATTAAACATTGGATTAAACATATCACGTATTTTGTGAATACGATTTATCTACTGTACATTTGCATTTTCAATCGGAAAATGCAATCTTCAACAGAAAAGATAATTTTCAAGAACAAAGTTATTTTTTAACCGAAAAATAATTGTTCGTAAGTAGACAGTTGCATCTTGATTAAAAAAGTTAAATTTGTACAAAAACGAATGAATTGTTAAACCAAAAAAAAAGCGAAAATTCAATCAATTTTTTTAATTTGCAATTAAAAAACGAATAAAAAAACAGTTCAATTTGCATCCAAGGAAGATTATTGAGTAATCCTGCAGCAATTTCCAAATTTTCTAGTTTTGTTTGAGGATTTTACTATTTTGTTAAAAATTTCGTATTTTTTCGTTAAAAATACATTTTTTATTATCAATTTATATATTCGATTTATGATTAAGAAATAATGTTTTAAAGTTGAAAATTCAACTATTTGGTTAAAAGTTCATGTATATTATTGCAAATTAACCTTTTTAAGGAAAATTTAATATTTGTAGATAAAAATTCATATTTCTAGTTAAACATTGAAATATTTGTTTAACATTACAAAAGAAACAAGAACAAATTTATAATTATTTTTGGTCCAAATTAAACCAATTTTTAATCGGTCTTCTTCTATATTTTTAGTGAGATTTTTAATTTTCGAACAATTTATTTAATTTAGCTCTGAAGAGAGAATGTCAGTTTTGGATAAATGAAAAACAACTGGTAGAACAGTGTTAGTGATAAAATAATAATAGTCTAATAAAACGATGGTGTCTCGGTAAGAGAATAATTCTCGAATCACCGAACAAGAAATTTCATTAGGTTGAAGAAAAAGAAAGAGGAGCTAGAACCTACGATATTGAGTTAGCCGAGTTTTCATTCGACCTTTTTTCCTTATGTTAGATTCGACTTCTGATCAGAATTTGATACTCTGTCACATTTACCAAGAATATATAAAAAACAGTATTATATGTCAAAAAAGCCACAGATTAGTTTTAATAAAAATTATTTGCTTCACAATTCTTTTTTAAACAATTACTAATCTAATGTATCACTTTCAAATTAACAATATTTATTTACTTTTCATAATGAATTGATGCTAATTTCATTTCCACTAGAATTCTAAAAAAAACTGCTACAAGATAAAATCTTCATGTAAATATACCGAACTAATAATCCTTAAGATTTTGCTTAATTATCATTTAAAATATATTAAAAATTATACTGCCGTTATAACTATGATTTATCGGGATGACTGAAAAATCTCGAAAAATAAAATTCCCAACTTGGAAAATTCCCAAATAATATAATTACTGACCAGTTTATACTGTTATCAAATTCACAAATTCCGGAATGATACAATTTCCAAAAGTTTATAGTATTACCGAATTATATCCGAATCCGAACTAGAAAATTCCGGAATTTAAACAATTAATTTTTTTAATTTTATAATTAATTAAATCATTACAATTAAAGTTATATAACTGTTAAAATGGTTTTATTCATAAAAAATTCATTCTTTATATTTCGGAATTATTTAGTTCTGAAATTTTATAAATCAACAATTCAGAAATTTTATAATTAGCAATTTTTGTTTTTGGTCTGTCATTTTATTATTCGGTAATATTATACAATGTTTGCAAATTTTATTATTTGGGAATTTTGCAATTAAGGAATTTTATTATAAGGAAATGTTACCATTCGGGAATATTATTATTAGGGATTTTTCCAATTTGGGAATGTTATTATTCGGAAATTTTATTATTCAGAAATATTATAAAATGTTTGAAAATATGTTTATTTGGGAAATTTGCAATTAAGGAATCTTATTATAAGGAAATGTTACCTTTCGGGAATATTATTATTAGGAAATTTTATTATCCGGAAATTTTACAGTGACGGAAATTTTATTTTTCGGAATTTTTCAGTCGTCCCAGTTTACCAGGGTGTTTCCTCATCTAGAAAAACCTGAATTGGTCACGGAATTTTTAAGAATGTTTTTTTATTTTAGAAGTAGCTTTATATTAATGGATTTCAATATTTCGTTGGAAATTATTTTTTTGTTAGAAATTAATTTTCTAACTGAAAATTGAACTATATTCTATTTTTGGTTGAAAGTTGATATTTTCTAGATGAAGATTCAAGTTTCTTGGTAAGAAATTCATGGTTAAAAAATGAACTATTCTGTTGAAAATTATTTGTTATTGCATACCAATTTTTCAAACTGAAAATTCATCCATACCATTTAAATATCCTATTATTTTTATTGAAAATTCATCTCTTTAATTGGACATTAATCCTTTGTGACTACAAATTTAGATATTCAGTTATTGGTTAAAGAATTATCTTTTTAATTGAAAATTCATGTATTTTGTTTGTGTCTTTGTATTCATGTATTTAATTCCATTTTTGGTTGAGAATACACCTTTTTGGTTAAAAAATTTTTAAATTTCAATTGAAGATTCATCATTGTAGTTAACAATTCATCACTTTGGTTGAAAATCAAACTATTCCGTTCATAAATCGTTCTTTTGGGTGGAAAATTTATTTTGTTTTGGTTAAAAATTATCTCTTCAAACTGAAAAGTGAACAATTCAATTTTTTACTGAAAATTTATTTTTTCTTTAGTTAAAGATGTAACTATTAGGTTGGAAATCCATGTATTTTTTTGAAAATTCAACTTTTTTGGTAGAAAATTATTTTTCTTGCATAAATATTCATCTTTTTGGGTTTAAATTCCACTACTTCAGTTAAACATTCATAATCAACATTTAATAAAATTTATCTCTTCTTTTGATGATTTAACTACTTCGTTTAAAATTCTTTTTCTTTTGACTTACAAGTGATTCTGAAAATAAATATGTAACTAATTTATTTTTGGTTCAAAATTTATCTTCTTTCGTTGAAAATGCAACTATCTTAGTTTTAAAAACCGTCATTTTATGCACAGATGTATTTTTTTGTTTAAAATTCAACTATTTGTGTTAATAAATCATCATTTTAGTTTGAAAAATGTATCACTTTCATTGCAAACTTATATATTTTATTATAATAGATTCTTTTTTAGTGATTGAAAATTAATATTTGAAAGAATTTTTTTAACTATTTCATTTTTCGTTGAAAATTTATCTTCTTGTGTAAAATTAAACTATTTCAGTTTAAGATTCATCATCCACACGCAGCTTAAAACAAGTTTTTTAAAATAAAATTTTTTTTTTCTTTTAGTTATCTTTTTTAATTAGGAATTCAACTATTTGGTTAAAACTTTATGTATTTTTATGTTTGAAATGTTAAGAATTTAAAGCGTTTTAAATTGAATTTAATATGACATATTAATTTTACTAAAAAGCATATATTTTTCGATTTTCTTTGAAAATCTCCATATATTTCCTGTTTTTACAAAGTGCCTATTCACCTGAAAAATATTTTTTATTAAAAATATACTCGCAATATAATGTTTTCAAGTTTTGAAATTAAACATATCAATTAAATCTATAGAAATTTAAATCATTTACAAAATCACTGATTCTTTTTAATAAAGCCATTTTCACAAAACGAAAAAAACATTTATTTTTGCGAAATACTTGCCTGTGAAAAATTACACCTGGAAATACCTGGAATTTCCAGGGAATTTTCCAAATTTCAACAAATTGACGTGTTTCAACTATTTTGTTCAATAAAATTGACATGTATTTCAAGATTCACATTTTTTTATTTTTATCTCAATTTTTTTTATTTCCGCTGACCTCCATTAATAATGGCGTTGAAGGATAAAAGTATGGGAGAAGAAAGATCCAAGGGGAGAACTTTTATTGAATTACGAACTCTTAGCTTTCCGATTCTTGTCGGGGGCGTACTTTCAGGGACGCGGAAGCATTTTCTCAAAAAGCTTCTTCGTGAAAGTAGCCAATGAAAGAAACTTGCTTTTTCCGTTTTATCTTAGATCTAGTGCTTTATTAAAAATGAATTGTATTTCACTTTCTAGAAGAGCCTTGAATGTCTTTGATTTTTTTACATTCTCATCATATATGATTGAGAAAGTATTAGAATTTTCGGAAATTTGACATCACACTTTTTCAACGGATCTCCACGTTTCGAGACCCCCTGAACCTGAAAATCAGGTTTTTACGATGGCGTCTGTCTGTCCTCCGGCCGTCCGTCCGTAAACACGATAGTTCTCGAAAAAATGAACGAATCAAATTCATCTTTGGCACACTTTTTTTAGGTCCTAAAAGAAAGGGCGAGTTCGTGAACCAGCCATTTTTGATAAAAATTCAAAAAGTGAGTAATAAAAGTGTATAAAAAATATAAATAATAAAATAATAAAAGTGAGTATTAAAAGGAAAAAACAATTTATTTATATGACTTGTTTCGATAAAAAGAAAATTCTTATAATTATAGCGTTTTCAACATTTTTTTAATCAACCGAAAATCAAAATTTGAAGCCGTAAAACGCACGATATGAAAAAAAGTTAAGAAAAGACAAACATTTCTTTTTGAAAGCCCTACAAGATTATCGTAATCAATTTTTGGAGTTTCTTCAAAAATCGAAAATTCAAATTTTGATAGAACAAAAAATAATGGAAAATAAAAAATTTCATTTTGTGGTCAAACTATGTAGGGTACGAAAAAAGATGAATTAAAAAAAATGGTTATCCCCAAAAAGACCTACAATTTCGTTAAGAATAACTTCTTGATAGGACGCGTACTTTATGTTTTATTCGTGTAAAATAACGTTGAAAAAAATAAACTAAAAAAAAATGTGTGTCAAAACGACGAAAGTTATGAGAAAAAAATCCAACAAAACCTGTTTACAAATGTCTGTTGGAAATCGATCGCGCAGCCCGAGTGTCACGATGAGAATGTGTACCTCAAAGCCTACAGAGCTTCGAGAAACTTAATCTTTGACTATACTTAATTAAGTAGACCACTCAGAATATGAAGACGCATATAAATACTGCCATCTAAAAGAGATCTTTTTGATAAAGTTTTTTTCAAGTATTCCAAATGCAAAGAATAAATATACGAGCGCGAAGCGCGAGATTCAACCGTTGCGCGCACTAGGCACGCTCAAACTTGCGAACGAAGCGAGCCGCGCGCGTAGCGCGCGATGAGGCTGTGTTCGCCAAGCGGGCAGATTTTTTTATTTCAAGATGAGATATTTTTATGTGCAAATGTGGGATATAGGGACACTAGGGTGGTCCAAAACACGCTTTTCGAATTACAGGGCAAGACACCTCCCAAAAGTTTCTATTTCTGGAGAAAGAAAGTCCATCATTTTTTTTTCGAAATTCGAATATGAACACGCGCCACCGGGCACTTCACGCAATTTTCGTCGTCATTTGCATACAAATAATTACTAATGGACAATTTGAATATTTACCATGTCTTTTTAAACAATTTAAATTTTTTTTGTTTAAATATTTATTCCTAAAAAATGTAAAAAAAATCGTATTGTCTGATTGAAATGTAGTTGTTTGTCATTGTTTTAGCAGTACCTTGTTCCAAAAACATGATGTAATTATTTAAATATTTATTGTACATTTTCAAAATTTCTAAAAATTCAGTCAGAGATATCAATTCTATTTTTAAATTATTATCCTATGCTACGTTTTGTTGAATAACTCCATAATTTTGATACATTACTTTTACTGTTTAATAACTTTCTGTATATTAAAACAATCTTTGTTTGCTCAAGGAATGTTTTTTCCGATATCTAAAACAATAAAATAAAGTATAACACATTCAATTATTTTTCTGACTGTATAGTGTATAGAAAGAATAAGTTCACCACTTTTTAATTGTTTAAACAAATATTATTTGTTAAAATGATTACTTTTCCAAAAAAACTTTTAAAATGGTAATCAATTGCATATCTTTTATTTTATTTCATTTTTTAGTTATCGAAAAATAACTGCTTGAGCAAATAAGAATTGTTTCAACAAATGGAAATTTGTTAAACATTAAAATAAATGTATCAAACTTATTTAATTATTTAACAAAAAGTAGCATAGGATACCAATTTGAAAAAGTGGACATCTCTGGCTCCATTCTTGAAAATTTTGAAAATAAACAATAATTAATTGTTTAAATAATTACATCATGTTTTTTAGAAAAATGTACTACTCTAAACAATGACAAAATATTGCATTTCAATGAGAAAATACGATTATTTAAAAAAATGTCATGGTAAATATTAAAATTGTCCATTAGTAATTATTTGTATGAAAAAGACGTTACAAATTGCTGAAAAGTAACAATAATAAGTAACAATGTAGTTTTTTGTTTTGATTCGAAATTGCCCCGTGTTAAGTAAATGGGATTTCGAAGTGCCCTGTGGCACATGCTAATATTTGAATTTCGAAAAAAAATTGCGGATTTCATTTTTCCGGAAATAGAAACTGTTGGAGGTTGTCTTACCCTCTAGAGTGAAAAAGATTTTGCAATGCATTTTTGGACCTCACTTCTTGATGGATATTTCCGAAAAAAATTAGATAAAATAATTTATAAAAATATATTGGATAGGTTATTAAATTTTACTTCAAATGAACCTTTATTTGAAGTAATTTTAATTAATATAGACTGACTAAGTGAATGAGAAAACTCGGCCCAAGTGCTGATTTTGGCCAATTTTCATGATTCAACTTTAACTCCTGTCAAAGTCTAGACAAATTTGGCAAAATTTTATAATTTACAAAAAAAGTAAACCTTAAAATCTCTTTAAAATGAGCCCAAGAAACTATAAAAATGTTCACTGGTTCTCGAATTATCATAGAAAATGTAGAGGCGTGCTGAAGGTAATGAAGCTAACTTTTATTTCAATAATAGAATAATATAATACAAAATATAAAAAATGCAAAAAATATTGGTATAAAATTTTAAATAAATGCAAAAATGTAAAGAATAAGTTTATAAACTTGTTAGTGTTTTGCCTTTCCTCTGGTTTTCTTTTATCGACTGCTCATCGATCCTAAACAGTTTCCATTTTTTCCGCCAGGGGACGAATTTCCCTCAGTCCTATCGAGCGCTAACTGTTTATTTTTTAAACTTATAACAAAATGACACCTTTTCTTCACTTCTAGTATCAATTTTGTAAATTTCTCCACCAAGGAACAACTTATTTTCTATTAATTAGTAGGTTAAATCTAAAATATTAATAATATTTAATTATAAAAAATCACACTTTCCCAAAAGTGGTGCTACGTTCTCTGGTTTGACTATATAAGGTCCCTATGGAACTTATCCTACAGGAATGGTCCGCCGCTCCTCAGGAATTGTCTTTTACTTTAGACTGAAAACGAGAATCGCCGAGGTGCTCCGAATGAGCTTTTTGAGATTTATAATTTGGTTCTTATTTTCATTTTAAATCTAAAAGACGAATGGTGGAATATCTTTACTTCAACTTAGAGAGGTGTGGGAGGAAAGTCGCTTGCTTGAGTATGTTTTCTGGCTCTGGGATAGAGTTGCGAGATACAGTAGCTTGGATTTCCGATGTTTATGAGTCCTCGAAAGAAGAAGTAAAGGAAATTCTGCTTTCCACCTGGGATATAAATGATTTTCCCGAACTGCAGTAGCTATAATGACCACTATTTTTTGCAATCTTTCTCTAAAAAATAGGTCTTTCACCAAAATATCGAAAGCATTGTTGTCTCTTTTTTTAATGCCAAACGGGTCATGTAAAAAAACTTGCAGGAATGTTGCCAAATTTACACACATAATGAAAAATCGAGTTTAAGTTGATTATGATATTATAAAATTTTTTTTTTAATTTCCAGTGAAAATAATTAATTGTCAACTAAGAAAAAAAGAATCTGCTGCTAAATGTATGTATGTATGTATGTATGTATGTATGTATGTATGTATGTATGTATGTATGTATGTATGTATGTATGTATGTATGTATGTATGTATGTATGTATG
>NC_046658.1:96195823-96211235 GCF_010883055.1 Belonocnema kinseyi | reverse complement strand
TATGTAACTATCAAAAAATTATTCATGACAAATAAATCATTTTTACATTCTCATCAGAGAACGTATTAGATTTGTATAATTTTGACCCCCCTAGTTTTTGTCAAAAGGTTCACGTTTTGAGACCCCCAGAATCCAAAAAATAGGTTTTAATGAATGTGTCTGCCTGTCGGTCTGTCTGTATCTATTTATGGCAGTCTGTCTGTCAGTACAATAACTATTGAAAAAACTAATTTATTAGATTGGCCAGAGAAGAAAAGTTTGATTTCTAAATGCCCTAGACGATGGGCATTTTTTTATAACGGGACAATGAAACTTCTTCTGTTTTAATACTGATGCAAGTTACGCATTATTATAATAATATACATTTATGGGAATGATATAAAATTTCAGGGATAAACTCGAGTGCGAAGCACGAGATACGTGATGAGAATGTGTTCGTTAAAGCCGAAGGAGCTTTAACAAAAGAGAATTAACAATCACCAAATTACTGTTGTCGATGCTTTCACCTTTAGTTTTAAAAGTCTATGCACCAAGATCGAGCGCGACGTAAATACATTATCGAGCAAATTTTCAAACAAATTTGTTCAATATAACCAAAGACGTGAACTTTTATTTAAAAATATGTACCTTCAATCATAAAAAAAATTTAACCAAAAAGGTAACATTGCTGCCAAAAAAAGTACAAAATTTCAACAAAACAGACGAATATTCAACTAAAAAAGATAAAAAGTCTGTAAAGAAAATTCGATAAAAACTTATACAGTTAAATTTTGGAGTTAAAAAATTAATTTTCAATAAGAAAACTAATTTTCAAACAAATAAATAAAATTTTAACCTAAAAGATCAATTTTTTACAAAAAATTTTGTTTAACAAAAGCCAAGAATTTTAAATCTAATTTTTAAATTTTTAATGAAATTTCAACCTAGTTTTGAATTTTCAACTCAAAACGATCAATTCTCGATCAAAATTGGAACAGTTTAATTATTAGGTGAAAAAATAAGATTGTTAACCAAATAAAATACATTTTTAACGCAATAGTTAAATTTTCATCTAACAGATGTATTTTCTGCCAAAGAAGAATAACTTTTACAAAGTACATGAATTTTCAAATAAATAAGGTAAATTTACAACAAAAAGAGAATAATTTAATTTTTAGTTATAGAAATAAGTTTTAAAGAAAATAAAATAATTTTTCGACGAAATAGTTAGATTTTCAACCAAATAAATACATTTTCTACCAGTTTTTTAAATGTTCAATGGAACTTTTAATTTAACAGTCGAATATTACTGAATAGTGAAATGATTTATTATTTCATTTGGAAATTCATTAATTTGGTTGAAAATTGAACTGTTTTATTCAAAATTCGTTTCCTTTTTGGCGAAAATTAATTATGTAAATTGCAAATAAAACTATTTCATTTTCTTTTTGAAAAATGATTTTCTTTAGGTAAGTCTTTAAATATTTTATTAAGAATTTAATTATTATTTTATTGACAATTCATATTTTTTGGTTGAAAATTCAGCTGCTTGGTTGAAAGTCATACTAATTTGTTAGAAATTTGCTTTTTTACTGAAAATTGACACTATCGATTCTTTGTTAAAAACTGATATTTTCAGTTGAATATGCACTTTTTTTCAAAAATTAATGTACCCATTTTGTTCAAAATGCAACTTGGTTGATAGAAAATAAATTTTTTTACTGTTGAAAATTCATATTTTTGGTAAATTCAACTGTTTTTTATTATAAACTAAAATATTTTTAGTTGAAATATTAACTGTTTTTGATTTTAAATTAAAATCTTATTCAGCTAAAATATCAATTGTTATATTTTTCGTTAAGAATTATTCTTTTTTTTTTTATTAAAAATTTGAATAACTGTTAAAATACTTTGTTACCAATTTACTTTTTGATGTTGTAGATTCGTGATTTTACATGAAAATTCATCTCTTTGGATGAAAATTTAATTTAAAAAAATTAATTTATTTTTCATGGCTAAAAATTAATTTTTTTGATTAATAATGTAATAATTCCTTTTTTGACTGAGAATAGATTTTTGTATTTGAAAATTGAACTATTCGGTTGAAAATTCATCTTTTTGGTAGAAAATAATGTTGTTGGCAGAAAATTCATTTTTCTAGAAATTAAAGAACTTTCTGAAAAGTTGAGCTATTTTGTTCAAAATGCATTCTTTTTATCTAATGATTCATAATTTTATTTTGAAAACTCGTCTGTATTGTTGAACATGTAACTATTTTGTGTAAAATTAATTTTTCTTGAACATAAATTTTTAAAATTTTAAATTCAGTATTTTTTGGTTAGTAATTAATGTTTTTGGTAAAAACCTAATCTTATTGGTTGAAAAATTACTTTTATGACTTAAAATACAATTATTTGGTTAGAAATGCAACTCTTTTGTTAAAGATTCCTCTTTTTGTGGGAAAATTAATATCTTTTAGTAAAATTCAATTTTGCGTAAAAAATCCAATTGTCTTGTTGAAAATGAATTTGTTTTATTTAAAGAATCAACTATTTTATTGAAAATTTATCTTTTGGGTTGAATTAATCTAGGTATTTTTTATTCAAAATGAAAATCTTTTCTTGGTTGAAATATTAACTGTTACAGGATTGCTTCAGAATACAGCTTTTTTGGTTGAAAATGTATTTGGAAGAAAATGCAATCGTTTTTAGAAATGAAGTTTTCTTTGTCGATAATTCACTTTTTTAAATGAAAATTGTTGAAGATTCGTCTTTTATGGTCTGGAAAATTCAACTATTTGGTTAAAAATTTTAGTATTCGCTTAAACATTCAAAACTTCTATAGAAAATTAGTTCCGTTGAATTAAAATTAAATTTTTTTCCATGAAAATTTAACTACTGTATTTTGGGTTAAAATGCACTTTTTTAGTTTAAAAATTCAACTAATTGGTTCTAAATTTATGCAATTTGTTTGAAAGATGTCTTTTTTGGTACAAAATTCATATTGGTGTCTGATAAAAATTTAAGTATTTGGTTGAAAAGGTATGTATTTTGTATAAAATTCATTCTTTTTGGTAGAAAATCAACCTTCTTGGTTGAAAATTCAACTGCATTCAGAAATACTGTTCCCTGTATTGAAAAATTATTTTTTTCTAATGAAAATTTAACTTATCCATTTCTGTTCAAAAGTTCATCTTTTATAGTTACTATTTGGTACTATTTGTCGGTAAATTTATTTGATTGCTTGAAGATTCGTTTTTTATGATAGAAAATAATTTTTTTCAAATTCAATTATTTGTATAAAAATTCAACATTTTGCATGCAATTTTTTTCTTGATGGTCCGAAAAACCTTTCTTGCTAGGAAATGTAATGCTTGTTGAAAATTCTTCTATCTGATATGAAAATTTATCTGTTTTTTAGAAAATAAATTTTTGCTGATTAAAAATGAAAGTGTTTTGTTCAATATGAATCTCGGATGGTTGAAGATTCAACTGTATGCCAAAAATTCGTCTTTTATGTTTAAATTAAGCTATTTTTTATTTTAAATAAAAATGTTTTCTATAGTTTGAAATATTAACTATCACATTTCTGGTTGAGCGTACATATTTTTGTTTGGTAACTCAACTATCTGATAGAAAACATAAATCTTTTGAAAAAATTCGTTTTTTGTATAAGGAATCTATTCTTTTCAATAAAAAATCAACCATTCCGTTTTTGGTTGAAACTTTATCTCTTCAAGATTAAAAATTCAACTATTTGGTTGAAAATTTCTGTGATTTGTTGTAAACACTTCTTTTTTAGGGAGAAAATTAATATTTTTTGTTGGAAATTAAACTATTCGATTAAATATCCAACTACATATTTTGTAGAAAATTATTTTTTATATTTGAAATTAATTTTTTTTTAATGATGAAATTCTTCTTTTGAAATTCTTCTTTTCAAGTATAAAAATCCAACGATTTGGTTGAAAATATATGTAATTTGTTAAAGATTTGTCTATCAAGGTAGAAAATTAATCTTTTTGGTTGAAAATTCAACTATTCTGTGGGATTTACAATCTTTTGTGGTTTAATTCATCAGGTTTTTATTCAAAATAAAAAATTTTTTCTTGTTAAAAATATAAACTATTACACTGTTTATTGGAAATTCATCTTCTTGGTTAAAAAATAAACTGTGTGGTTTAAAGTTTAACTACTTTTTTAATTTACAAGAAACAGTAAGATTTTACCCCTTCCCACCCTGATTATCCTCCGTTATTTTTGGATGATCCATAAATTAATTTAGGAAACAAATTTATTCGGCAAAAGTGACTACAGATAAGACGCTAAAAGGGTGGAGGTGGTGATAAAAATTTGAAAAAAAATTTTTATGTAATTCATACATGGCTTATTACAGTAATAGGACTTTTTTAGACCCCCAGTGGCACTAATTGTCCTACTTGATAAAGATTTTTTTTTCACAATTTTTTTTGTTCGTCTCGCCTTTTTTGTCGAGGGATGAGGATAAGAGCATCGTTGGGGATATTTTTCGAGGCAGGCGTCTCTTTGAAAACGCCATGCTTCAGTCTTCTCTGCAACCACTCGGCTCTCGGGTCTCGGGGTGGATGGAAATGTCGATAAAACGCGTTGGCCAATGAGAGGGCGCGAAATGACGTCAGGGGCGCGTTACTGGCCAATAGTGGTGCACCAGTGACGTCATCGACGTAGTGGCCACCCTCGTCGATCCTCTGTGTCGACAAAAGCCGCAGGCTTCTTTCTCTCCTTTCGATGTACTGAAACTGAGGGTTTCAAACAAGAGGGTGGGTTTATGGTTCAGCCAATATGGGTTTACTAATCCCACGAAACAATGGAAATTGACCAAAGCAAAATGGCGATACGCTATCAGCCTATCTCCCTGTCTCCCGCCGATATATATCGCCAAAAATTATTTATTCGACTATTTAGACAATATTTCTGGTTTAGTTTAATTTATTTTTTGATAGTTTATTTCATTAT
This sequence comes from Belonocnema kinseyi, assembly GCF_010883055.1. Lineage (NCBI taxonomy): Eukaryota > Metazoa > Arthropoda > Insecta > Hymenoptera > Cynipidae > Belonocnema > Belonocnema kinseyi. The sequence continues at coordinate 96,206,262 of NC_046658.1, read as the reverse complement.
TTTGTAAAATTTTTAATATATAGTTTCTAAATTATAAGTTTGTACAGGCTGAAGCCTATATGAGGATACAATAATGCTTTGGTCAGTATTCTCAGAAGAAAAAATGTAAATTAGGGTGGTAAAAAAAATATTTGATTTTTTGATTAAAGTTTAAGTTCCTATGTAGCTTCCTTCATATAAGTTGTTTGTGAAATTAAAAAATAGTGAAAAATAGCAAAATTTCATATTTTCATAAATATGAAAAATTCTTAGGAAAAAAATTTCTTTAGTTAATCCCACAAAAATGAGCACATTCATGAAAAAATAGTCCAAATGTACGTTTGTTCATGAAAATTGTTTATATCATTAACTATTTTTTGCGATTTGAAAAAATATGACAGCAATAGGCCTTTGAAAAGACATTTCTAGTTTATTCCACACTAAAATTAAACCGCTTCGTGAAAACATGGTCAAAATGTGTATTTGTTTACGAAAATTATTGCCATCATTGCTTAACAGCAGTTACTATAATATGCATGTCCGTTTTTAATTAAGTTTAATGTATTAAAATAAATGGTATCACTGGAAGTTTAGAGAAAAATGTTTAAGCTTTGTTATGAAAAAACAAACTTTCCTTTGTTCCTAATCAAATAGCAAGCTCATATTTTAATTTATTATGACAAAATTTCATTGTATTCATTTATGAAAGGTTCAATATTATTTCTCAGTGCAAAAAAGTATCAATTAGGGTAGTAAAGAAAACAAATCTTTGATTTTTGGTTGAAAATTTAATTTTTTGTTCTAAAACTCGTTTTTTCGTTGAATATTCAACTATTTGTGTCAAAATTGATATACTTTGTTGAAAATTTGTCTTCTTCGTAAACAATAAATCTTCTGGGTAGAAAATTAAACTATTTTATTAGACGTTCGCCTTTTGGTAAATTGAATTCAATTATTTTTGATTTCAAATTAGAATCTTTTCTAGTTGAAATATTAATACTTAAATTTTGTTAAAAACTCAACTATTTGATTCACAGTTGAACTACTTTGTTCAAAATTCATTTCATTGGTTGCAGATTCATGATTTTAGTTGTAAAATTTTTTTGTGTGGCAAATTAAACTATATTGTTCGAAATTCTCTTCTATTGGTTAGGAAATTTTGCTTGGTTAAAAAATAATTTTTAAACTTTGATTTTAGGTGTTACATTTTTGGTTGATAATTATTTAATTTTTTTTATAAAAAAGGCATCCTTTTCGGATGTTAGTTCAACTGTCCTGATGAAAGTTGTTCTTATCCTGCTGAAAATTAAAATATTTTGTCAATAATCTATTTTTCTTTTGAAAATACATATTTTCAGGTCGAAAATTCAGTTTTTTTCACATAACCCGTATTTTTTTCTTGAAAAATGAACATCTTGGATAATATATATATATTTCATTGACGTGGAAAAAATTTCTTGGGTAAAAACTGCATTGTTTTGTTAAAAACACGTCTTTTTGTTTAAATTTCAAGTATTTCGATGAAAATTAATTTTTGGTTCAGAAAATTGATCTATTTGGTTCAAAATTAACATTACGTTAAAATGTATACTTTCGGTTCGAAAATTTAGTTGTTTTTGAAAAAATTCGTGTTTTTTGTTTAATTAAAAATGTTTGATAATATTTATTTTCTTTATTGACTGCAAAATGCTTTCTCGTTAAAAACGCAATTATTTTGTTGAAAATTCATCACTTTATTGAGATTTAAACTATTCGGTTCCAAATGTAATTATTTAATTAAACAATAATCGGTTTCAGTTCAGGATTTGATTATTTTGTTGAAAGTTCGCCTGTTTGTTTGTATTCAATTATTTTTGTTTTAATAAAAAAAGATTTTCTGATTGTAATATCAAATTTTGCATTTTGAATTGAGAATCTAAAGAGTAGTAAATACTTCTTAGAGGTAATGTCAGATAATTGTTTAATTAATTAATTCGAAGCTGAACGATTTGAGTTGATAAATTTATTAAAATCCAAATTCGCTAATAGTGACGAACTCAATTCTTAAGTACCCTTTATGAATTTTATAAAAGTGAAATAAAAGTTTTAAGTATGCATTAATTTGAAAAATCAATATTATAAAATTTTTAACTTTTATATTCTTCGTACAATTTTTTTACATCAATTCTATAATGAAGCGTTAATGAGTTTTTTTTAATTTAACGATTTATTGAATTTTTAAAGAATTTTAAAAGTTAGAAGAAGCAGATAGCTAACACTTTTGAAAAATAACACTAAGACTCTTTTGAACATTAAAAATAAAATAAAAAACATTGAAATTAACACTAGAAAGATAACAATAATGCCAACACTGATTTTCTAACACTTTTTTGAGATATCAAAGCTAATTAAAAAATTTTGTAAACTAAAGTAAAAAAGATTAATTCTCAAGGAAAAATGTGATAAATGAAATATGAACCCATGAATATTTTTATTTAAAAACACAAACAGGTGATTTTAACGAAACGATGGGTATATCAAATCTTCAACCAAAAAACATTACTTTTCAGTCTTAGAGTAGCATTAAGAAAATTGTTTTCACTAAATAACCGAAAGTAAGGGACTAAAAATTAACCTAATGCAACATTTGGTTTTGTAGAATAACCTAGTATTTAATTCCCAAAACCTTCTGCTAAAGTAGGAATAAATTACAAATAAAAATATCGAGATTTGTCCCGTTTCAGTAAAATTTTGTTTGGGACGTGAATTTGAAATTGTATCAATTTAGAGAAAAATTATGTCAGACATCTCTATGTATATTGTTCCGAAAATAATTTTCCGCGGCAGAACCATTTTTGAAAATTTTTGGGACAAAAGTTTGTAATTGTACAATTTTTTAGAAAACTGAATTAAAATTTTTCTAGTACTTTATTTCGAAAAATAACATAACAAAATAAGCAGGACTTTTTTAAAAAATTTAATTATTATTTTTATCAGAATTTATTTGCGAATTTTTCCACAGCCTCTTAAATAAACTTTGACATTTATTTCACAACAAATAATCGAAAATATTTAGAATTTTCATCCAGAATAAAGAAATCAAATCATGAAATATAAAATTGTGAGTTGCCCGGTTTCCCCAAGGTGTCTCGGTTAGCCCTTTTTTACGGTACTTAATCTTAATTATAAGGGGTTGTTTCTTATTATGCCAAAATGAACCTTTAATTATTCTGACTTGTTTCTCATTTTTTCTTTTTTTTTTTGAAGGTCTGGTTCCAGAACAGGAGAGCGAAATACCGAAAGCAGGAAAAGCAACTACAGAAAGCTCTCGCACCAATTCCAGCCTGTCAGGGAGCTATGATGAGGAATATTTACCCTGGTGCTGGCAGAGGTTATCAACCCTACCCCCACCCACACAACAGTATAAACGGAATCAATCGTTACCCTCAGGTTAGCATAGTTTTTACTAGATAAACATTTTTTTCAGATTTAATAATCCTTGGCTCCTCTGAAGCTTCAAAATTTAATTTAAATTATGTTGCTATATTTATTGCTTAGTATATAATAGTTTCTGATATATGAAAGGGGGTAAATGTATAAACACTGCTCTAAAGTTTTTAAGTGTTTCCACCTAAAAAGTTTCTAAATCACTTGCAAATCCAAAACTGTATAAAATCTTTTCCAAAAAAAGTATTAATACACTACCGTCAGAAATTATTTGCATATCTAGAGCGAATTGTACTGAAAATCACTGCTGATTTTGAAACGTAATTAATTGTTAAAAAAAGGAGCGAAATTCATTTTGTGAAGTCTTATGTTTTCTGCAAGCCAATACAAATTTTTGAAAAATTCATGGGTTCACGAAATATGACTAAGAATGTCGAACATAGGCTAATCTCGATTCAGACGCGTTTGGATATTTTTGTCTTATCTTGGGAACCCGTGCCAAGCTTGGACATTTTTAGTTATAACTCGGGAAACTTTGAAGATTTTTCAAGTTTTATTGTCTTGGATTAAAGCTAAGACTTCAAAAATTGTGTGGTGTAAATTTAAGGGTTTTGCTACTACTTTCTGAGGGCATGCTATGTGTTAAAGTAAAGGTACAAATTGAAATCTTTGATATTTTTGAAAACTTTTCACATGGTATATTCTTTCTGAAAGTTCAAAAAATATATCTATTAGGAGTTGTTTGATGCGTAATTTTATAAGCTTTCCAACGTTTCTTTGAAAAAGTTTCTCGCTCCTTTTTTGAACGAGAAATCACATTTCAAAGTCAGAACGTATTTTTAGTACTACTTGCGAGAGTAGAAAGGGGGTGAGAAAGGGATGAATAGAGTAATACTCCTTTGAAGCTTCTAAATTTTTCTATCTCCAAATGAAAAAAGCTTCTATGTAACTTTCAAATTCAAAACTTTATAAAAGCGTTTTCAAATAAGGATTTTTGAAAATTGTGAAAATTACAAGAATTAGGTTATGTTGAATGTTGTCTTTACCATTTTTTTTCAAGTATTGGTAGCCTTAAAAAATTTCAAAATTCGAAACAATTTTGAGAAACAATTTTTTTGTTAAATATCAGCGGTACTTGCGAAAAAATAGGGAAAAAGCTTGAAATTGTTTTATTTTAGCCTTGATTAGACGTTGTTCAGGGGCAAAAAAAACGTGACGCTTCAATTTTTTCAAAAGTTTGACCGTTTGCAACAAGGAAACGGTTCATTTGATCGAAATTTAACATCGCATGGTTTTTTGGGGGTTATTGAACTGTAAAAGGCTCACTAAATATTAGTCGATCAAAGACAAAAGATTTCTTTTTTATTTAAAGCTCGATATTTCAGTAAAAAATGGCCGTATTGAGGTTTTAAAAAAGCAAATTGAAGCTGAATAAGCAAGCTATACGGTCCATACCATAGCTAAGTTGGAAAAATTTTTGAAGCTCGTGGATTGAAGAAAAGCAAAAAAATTTGAAAAATGTTTTTCTCACACTACTTGCTAAAATTGCGCAAAACATTTAGCTTCGAAATGTTGTTTGCCAAAAGTTCTCAAAACTAGAAACTTAAAGCTTCAAAATGCTTTTTTTTTAAGACCTTGATACGACCATTCTTCACTGAGATACAGCATTCTGAAAAATCACTAAAAATACGAAAAATTTTTGGACCCTTTAATTTTTTCCATTAGTGTATTTTGTCTTTAAATCTTATACATTTTTATACAAGTTAAAAAAACAGTTGTAAAATTGTGGCATTTTCTTGTAAAAACGTGTTCCACCAGGAAAAATATTGAATTTCTTCCGGGATTTATACCATTTGACATATGTGAACTTATCTTAAAATTTATATCAGTTACCGGAGGGTTGAGACCTGTTTACAAGGATCCTCGACCGGATACAGAATTCCGGAATACGTCGATCAAGCAAATGAATTCGATGCGTTTCTCGTTAATGATTTGAACCGAGGTATCAAATTGGAGTGCACCTGAGCGTATGTAGGTAGATTCCTACATTTGATACATATGGGTTTCGTATAGCCTGTGCCCGGCACGGGTAAATTGCATTTGGACTAATTAGTTGGGTCGGATAGATTACCGAATGCTTATTGCTGCAATTGGACCAATAATTTCTATCCTGATGATGAAACCGTCAGAAAAATCTCGCAGCTGCTTTCTCTAATTCCATTTATAGCTCTCATGTTAAAAAGATGTAATACGATTTTCCTTTGATAATTTGACAATCAGTCAAATTTCTAGCTTTTAATCACATTTTTATAACAATCCAAAAATCATTTACCACGCCCCAAGACGGTGCAATTACCCAAATAAATCACTGAGTGGGTAAACAACTCCTGAAAATGCGGTCCGGCTGAGGTGGATTACGCTGGATTAAACTGGATTACTTAAGATTACTCCTAAGATTACTTAAGATTTCTCCCAAAACTTACACTCACGCGAATTTTTAATCAAAAAGGATTACTTTTTGCCAACATTGCTAAAACTGCAACATAACAGATGAAGTTTATCCAAAGGGTTGTATTTTCAACCAAGAGGATTAATTGTCAACCAGGAAAAGATGAATTTTCATTAAAGTAGTTAAATTTTTAACTAAAAAATATAATTTTTAACTAAAAATATAAATTTTTACTAAAAATATAATTTTTAACTAAAAAATATAATTTTTCAACGAAATAGCTCATTTTCAACTTAAGAAATTAATTTTTAACTAAGATGGTTAATCTTTAACGAAAATGATGAATCTTCAACTGGGATAGATACATTTTCAGATAAACCATTAATTTTCAACACAAAAAATATTAATATTCAACCAAGCACTTAAATTTTATTTCGTAGTAGTCGCATTTTTTACCCGAAAAGACGAATCTTTAACAAGTCACTTGAATTTTCCACAAACAAAAAACTACCGAGAAGAATATTTTTTTTTGAAAAAGACTAATATTCAACAAAATACATGAATTTTCAAACAGAAAGTTGGATTTTTTAACTGAAAAATATCATTTTTTAATCAAAAACATATAATTTTGTAATTAGAAATGGAATAACGATATATTTAATTTTTGTTTAAATAAGTTTTCAATAACAAAATCAAAGGAATTTTCATCGAAGTAGTTAAATATTCAACCAAGTAGATGAATTTTTTACTAAAATAATATATCGCTAACAAAACAATAAGATTGTATCAAAACAGTTAAACTTTGAACCAATAAGTTGAATTAACAAAATCTTATTTTCAACCAAAAAGAATAATTTTCTCCCGAAAAAATAAGTTTTTAACAAAATACATGAATATTCGTCTAAATAGTTGAATTTTTAAGTAAAAAAGATCAATTTTTAACCAAACTTGGAAAAGTTAATTTTTCAGTTGAAAAAAATTTTCATTTAAAAAAAATTTGTAACAAAAAAAAAATAATAATTTGTTGCAAAAAAAAAATGAATTGTCAACCAAAAAGATAAAATTTTAAACAAGAAGATTAATTTTATACCAAAAGACAAAATTTAACAAAATACTCCCATTTTCAACTAAAAATAATACATTTTTTAAATTAATATTTTATTTATTTTATTTTTATTTATTTCTTACATTAATACGCATTTTCAACCCTTTAATTACACTGTAAATTAGAAGAGATGAATTTTTAACTTAAATGATGAATCTTCAGCTAAAATGACGAATCTTTAACTAGAATAGTTCAATCTTCAATTTTTCAAAACCAACACAGGCGCACCAAAAAAAGTCAAAGTCCACGGAGGCAACCTTTGGGGTTCTATGGTTTTTGGGTCGCTGATTCCGAATCGTTTGTCGGGTTTTTCAGATCAGATCGCTTTCAAGGTCATTTGAAGGTCAAATGAAGAAAATATTGCTGAAAAAATCTAAAAAAATTCAGACATAGGTTTTTAGCATGCTGAATCCGAATCCGGTGCCGGTTGACCTTCATTAGTTCAAGATCAAGGTCATTTGAAGGTCAAACCAACGAAATAACATCAAAGAAATTTGTAAAAAATTATGTATAAGTTTTAAGAGTCGTAGAATCTAAATCCTAGGTCATTTTGACCATATCTAGTATTTTCAAGGTCATTGAAATATGAAAATAACAACCCATATATCGAGTTTGATAGACCTTTATTAATTCACGTACAAGCTCATAATAAGATCAAAAAATTACTAGTCCCTCATAAACAATTACGATAGACATATTTTTTTGTATCAACTTGTGTTCATGTTTTCCGCTCATACCGTACTCTCTTACTATCAAATGATCGACGTGATGGTTGTTTTCGCTTTTTGCCTGTAGTTTTACACTCTTTTGTCAGTGACCAGCCGTAATCAGTCATCATAGCGACATCCCATCTGCCTTGGTAGCGCTTTTCCATTTCTTTTATGTCTTGATGGACGCGCTCTCCCTGCTCTTCACTGTAATCGCCACAATTCTCTGGGAATCGATTCAGGTGATTATGCAGGCAGTGCAATTTGTATGACATCAGGCAACTTCCTTAAAACTGAGCCATGCATCCCTTTGAATTTTTGTCATTGTCGTTGGAAATTTATCATCTTGTAAAAGTCTCCTTATTTCCGGACCATCAAAAATCCCTTCTTTCAACTTGGCATCAGATTTATATTGAAACTTCTTTTCCAAGTATTTAAAACATCGACTATTTGCATCTAAGGCTTTCACGAATTGCTTCATGGCTCCTAATTTAATATGTAATGGAGGAATCAATACTTTTTTTTGGATCAACCAGGGCCGATTCCTTTTCCTATTCCAAGTGATTTCCTTTCAGCCCACTTATGATTCGTGTAATGTTTTTCGCGATCTCTACTATCCCAAAGGCACAAGAAACACGGATTCTTTGTAAATCCAATCTGCTGTCCTAGCAACATACCTGAAACTTTCAAATCACCACATATAAGCCAATTATATGTTTTGTATTCAATGGCCTCTAGAAGTTTTTTAAGACTAGTGAAGGATTCTTTCATTGTCGTAGAGTGTGCGACAGGTACTGCGGCATATTGATTTGTGTTTTGAAGTATTACAGCTTTTAAACTTATTTTTGATGAGTCAAGAAACAGTCTCCAATCATCATCTTCATAAGTATTTGGCTTAAGTTCTTCCATCAGTCCTTTAACATTTGAACAGTACACTAATTTTTCTTCATCAAAGACTTTTTCTTTGAAATACTGCTTAAAACTCTCATTTCTTTTTCTATAAAACGTTACTTTCGTACCTTTTTCTAATAAATTTTTACTTTTTAAAACTGAAGCTAAATATTCCGCAGCATCTTTAGGTAGTCCCAAATCTCTTACGAGATCATTAAGTTCGGGCTGTGTAAATTTTTCAGCAATTCTATTGCTTACTCCACCTGGTTTATAAACTTCATCAGAGCTTTCACTGCCTACCCACGGATATCGGTTTTACAGAAATAGCAATCATCTTCGTTGGATGGCTCATTCCATTCTGTGGGTTTAATAAAGATCAATTTAGAATCGTCTTTAGTTTTTTTCCAAATAGAAAGCATTTTGCGGCAGTTATTGCAAATACTATCAGGAGTCCAATCTCCCGAAACTATATCTGAACTAAAACATTCTTTGTATATAATCCGAAAATCTTCGTTGAACGATCGTCGATCGTTTTTGTTCGGAATAAATGTTCCACAAATGAAGCAAAATGCGTTAACATCTTTCGGGCACACGTGTTTAGAAGATGAGGTTGAAGGTTTGTTGAAATTTTCCATATTTCTATATATCAATCCGCTCGACAAGGATCCTGGTTTGATAGCAGGTGAGTCCGCCGTCCTGGAGGTGATAACCCTTTTACTTTTCCAGGGCTAAGTAAAAGGGCTTTTCGTCTTTGACGAAGACAATGTCAACTCTTCGACGAACACACTACGGTATCATCCTCACACCCTGTCGACCACACATGCACATATGCAAACATTCACTCATAACCTCAAATATATGTGGACATTTATAAAAAATATATTTTTTACCATATTAGGGCAAAAGGAACCCACTTCTTTTTTAAAGATATACCATTCTTATGGGTATAAAGCTTTCTCTTTCAAGAAATCTACAGCAGCTAATATTGATAAGAAAGTACACTGCCTTAGTTTCGAGAAATTCACAGCAGCTAATGTTGATAAAGATAAATTAATATTTCCAGTTTCTATATAGACGAAAAACTAAAGATGATTCTAAATTAATTTTTTAAACCTGTTTTTAACAGTACCTCATTGATTTGACCTTCAAATGACCTTGATCTTTAACTCGTCAAGGTCAACCGACACGGGATTCGGATTCAGCATGCTCAAAGACCTACATTTGAATTTTTTTAGCCTTTTCCTGAATTTGACCTTCAAATGACCTCAGATGACCTTCAGATAACCAGAAATGATTAAATCAACCTTGAATTTGTATTCAGCGACCCTCAAAACCTATATATAAATTTTTACAAATTTTTTTGAGGTTATTTTGATTCTTTGACCTTCAAATGACCTTGATTTTCAACTAATGAAGGTCAACCGACACTGGATTCGGATTCAGCGTGCTAAAAAACCTATGTCTGAATTTTTAAGATTTTTTCAGCAACATTTTCTTCATTTGACCTTCAAATGAGCTTGGAAGCGATCTGATCTGAAAAAACCGACAAAAGATTCGGAATCAGCGACCCAAAAAACCTAGAACCCCAAAGGTCGTCTCCGTGGACTTTGACTGTTTTTTTTTGTATGTGCCTGTGCAATTCTTCTATTCCCCCTTTTTTTCAAGAACCTTTTCCTTTTTCCTCTTTTTTCGGCGAAATATGCGAGCATAATTTATAGAACCCAAATAAGAAAATCCAACTATTTTTGATTAAGATTTAATTTTTTGTTGTTGAAAATTTTACTATTACCAGGTGTATACATATGAAACCGGTATTGCCATTTAGCGGCCAGTAGGCACACTTGTAGGCACTGTCGGAACTTACCATTTGTGCTAATTGGCG
>NC_046658.1:96184646-96195723 GCF_010883055.1 Belonocnema kinseyi | reverse complement strand
AGCGAGGGCGCATACTTTGAATAAAATATTTGTTATCATTCTCTTGAAATAAATGTGTTTTTTTCTTGAAAAAATACCGGTTTCATATGTATACACCGGGTATATTGTTCCTCTGTTTAATTTTTGGTTGAAAATGTACCTTTTTCACTTAAAATTTCAACTATTGAATTTAAAATGGATTTTTCCTTTGAAATTTCAACTATTTGTTTAAATGCTTGAACCTTTTTGTTTATTGTTTTTAAAGATTTATCGTTTTAGCTAAAAATTAATTTCTTTGTTGAAAATTAGTTTTTTTTTGTTGCTAAATTCAATTTTTTGCCTTTAAATTGAATTTTTCGTTTGAAAATTTACCTTGTATGAGTTGAGAATTCTACTATTTGGTATAAAATTCATGCAGTTTTTTGACAAAAATCATCTTTTTGGGTAAAACAATTAATCTTCTTTGTGTAAAATTGATATTTTCAGGTTTAAAAGTCAACCTGGTTAATAAATTCGTTTTTTGTTTGTTGGAAAGTAATACTTTTAACTAAAAATTAAACTGTTCCATTTTTGGTTGAAAATTGATCTTTTTTACATAAAAACTCAACCATTTGGTTGAAAATTTATGCATTTTGTTAAAAATTGGTCTTTTCGTAGAAACTAATCTTCTTGGTTGAAAATTCACCTTTGTAGGTGAAAAATTCATCTTTTTTGTTAAAAGTTTAATTATTTTGTTGGAAATTCAACTATTTTGTTAAAGGCATCTTTTTTCTTACTAATTCAACTGTTTTGTTGAAAATTCATCATTTTGGATTGAACGGCCATCTTTAATAGTAAAAAATTCTTCTTTTTTGATTGAAAATTGAATTTTTGTTGAAAATTTAACTGCCTTCGGAACAATCCGCCTTTTTGGCTTGAAAGTACAACTATTTATTTGTTAATGCAACAACTTATTTAGTTTTTTTTTTAATTGTTTGTTTTTGGGTTGCAATAGATCTTTTTTGGTCAAAAATATTTTTTTGCTGAAAATTCAACTATTTGATTAAAAGTGTAATATTTTCAGCATTTTAAATTTAGGTCAATATATTATCCACATTAATTTTGTTTTAAAGCATTTACTTCCCTATTTATGACTTTTTGAAGAGAAGATATCATCCTAATCATCATTATCGCCAGAAAAGAGTAAAAAAATTAAATCTTTGAATATCTTTTGCTGGGTTTTTGGATTTAAAAATTCTCTATCTGATTTCGAATTTCGTATTAAAAATATAAAATTATAAATGGAATATTTAAAATTTTAGAAATGTTCTATACGACTAACTGTATTATATTTTTACAAAACAAAACTTAAATTTTTTTTAATATAATAAAGCGAGAATTACGCATTATAGCCTTCTATAATTTTATTTTCAAAATCGATGTGTGCATTGAATTCTATGTCTATATTGATAAAGAAAATACCATAATTTAAATTCAAAACTTTCATTGATACCAAAGAGACTTTTCATAGATTTATCTCTTTTATATTCTATCAATTATTATGTGTTAAGGTTTCTTAAAAATATTATTATAAAGCATAAACTAACTTTATGTTATGCAATAAGATTTTAAAAAATACAATCGAGCATTCTATTTTAATTTTGTTCACAACAAACAAGTATTATATAACATTTTTTGTATATAATAGAGGCGCAAACATTGAGAAGGGAGAATAATTATATTTTACAAAACGGTTCAAATTTCTACTCGAACATATAAATTTTTTACTCAAGGGCATGTGATACTTACAGTTTCCTCGGCTTTTTTCTCACAAAAATGAAAATTTTTAAAAACTGAATTCGGAGATGCTATAAAATATCATAACAGAAGTCCCCGGACTTTTTTTTGAGGGATAATAACAAAAAGAATTATTGTGCTAAATAAAAATTGTATGCATTATTTTGAGGTTACGTCTTTTTTCATCTCTGTCATTCCGATAACTTGGAAATTATTTATGAAATAAACTTTTTTAATTGCTGCAAACAAGGTTAGCTCTGGGAGATTAGTTACTATGTTTATTTGTAAGTCCAAAGTTTTCGGCCAAAAATATTGTGTAGTTTGGAAGTAACGCTCGGTAGAATTGTAACACACATAACCTTGAAATATACACGCGTTAGCAAAATCAAAATTTTTTTGAAAAATTAAACACAAAAAAAGTGTGCGGGGACGTCCGTTAGCATGTTCGCTATCATTTCCCAGATTTTGAGGACAAAATATTTCTTATCCTAGGAAAAAAGCCGGGGGAATCTAACACTGAAAAAATTGATACTATTTCCTAAGCGCTATGCAAATTAATCACATTTTGCTAAATTAAAACTTTTTAAAATTTATCCACAAAAAAGTGTGTGGGGACGTCCATTAGCATGTTCGCTATCATTTACCGAATTTTTAAGACAAAATATTTATTATTCTAGAAAAAAAGTCGGGGGAACCTAAAACTGGTAAAATCGACAATTTGCTGAGTATCACATGCCCTTAAATGATGAATCTTCTAAGTCATAAATATATTAGAGTGGGCAAGTTTGTAAAAACTTGATTTATTTCCTGAAATTTCATACTTTTATGAATATTTGGTGAAAGTCTTGTACACTGAAACCTGGATTTCAAAACCAGGGTTTACCTCGTTATTAGAATTTCGGTCTTTAGTATTTTGTGGATGCGGGGAGCGCGGGAACGAAAGAGAGGCGGTGCTCGGTCATGCGTGACAATCAGTAGCGTAGCGACAGGTTGAGCAGTAACCTCAGCGTGTTTGTTGCGTCAAGTTGCGTCAGTTGTCAGGCGGCCCTCAATGTTCACGTTTGGATTCCTTAAATTTACGATGAAGGCAACTTCAAACCATGCCCCAAACTGCAATTAAATCCAGGTTCCAGTGTATTTAAAAAATAAATAGTAACTGAAATATAAAAGAATTGGTCACTTTTTGTAATAACAGCTAACTTCGCCATGATGACAAACTTTATAAAAATACTTTTTTTTTGTGTATAATAGCGCTGCTACTTGTAAAAATTTAGATTCCAAATTTCACTTCTTAGTTTTACTGAACATTCCGACAAAATTCGAATTTATAATCACGCCAATTAACGCTTAAAACAATAGTGATCCGCATTTGGAGTCCTGGTTAGATATTAGGTACCCTTTGCCCTAATAGTCTAAGATTTTGATCAAAGTAAAAAGTGTTTCTCAATATAATGGTTCAATTAATGTTTAATATTGTGACTTGCATTTTAAGTTGGTACAATAAAATTGAATTTTAGGGTTCTTTTTACGTTTTCAGGGTTCTGCCCTGTTTTCGATTCACAAACGGAGTTGCATTTTAGGCTCTCTTTCTGCTTCAGTTACGGGTTTCCGGGTTTTCAATGCGTTCAATCAGACGTGTTGACGATCGTTCTGGAATTTTTCCTGTTACACCATATGCCGAAAATTGGTCATCTCGAATTACTATGCGTTCACCATTTCGGACAACAAACGCATGTCCGTCACGATCACGAAGTGGGCTGATTGGCCTGCCATGCTCCCCAAATCCAACGATGGTATCACCTTTTTGTATAAAATGTACCAAACCAAACAGTGGCTCTAAAATATTGTCTTGGCTTCTTTTGCAGTAAAATTCATTCTCGCGATTTAGGTATATTAGAAATACAAACGTACGGGCACTACAGCAAACTGAAACATCGGAAAAAGTTTTTTTTATAGTTATTTCATATATAATAAGTTGATATCTGCATGCTCAAAAAAACCTCTTTTACAGTTTAGTAACTAATACTCTGGCGGTTTAGTATATTATTTTTAAATATTTTTAATTCACTACGAGAAATTATGGAATTCAGGAAATTCCTGGAATGTACAGAATCCATGCAATTAAAGGAATTCATGGAATTCAAAGAATACATGGAATTCGAGGAATTTATCGAATTCAAGTTATTCACTTAGTTCGAGGAATTAAACAAGCTCCTGGATTTGCAAAAATTCCTTGATTTTAATGAATTCCTTGAATTGCTTGAAATCCTTGTATTGCATGAATTCCTCGAATTTCATGAAATCCTTAAATTGCATAAATTCTTCAAATTTCATAAAATCCTTAAATTGCATGCATTCCTTGAATTACATGAATTCTACGAATTCCATGCATTCCTTAAATTCCATGAATTCCTTGAATTGCATTATTTGCTTGAATTTCATGAATTGCTCGAAATACATGAGTTCCTTGAAGTTCTTGATTTCCATTAATTCCTCATATACATTAATTTCTTGAATTCCACGAATTTCTTGAATTCCACCAAGTCTATGAATTCCAAGAATTCCTTGAATTTCGTGAATTCCTTAAATTCTCCGTAAATTCCTAAAATTCCTTGAATTTCGTAAAATCTGTGAATTTCCTGAATTCCTTGAATTCTGTTTAATCCCTGAATCTGTGAATTGCTTGCATTCTGTTAATTCCTTGGTTTCTTGGTTTCTTTATAAAATTATAATTTAAATGAAATTTTTTTGGTATGTTTTCTGCTTATTCGCATTCGATAAAAAAAGTACACAAAAAAATCCCTACAATTTTTTTCCTTATACAATAAATTTGTTTAAATTACAAAAAAATTTTAATAATGGATTTTAAATTCTTTGTATTTTTAGTGTTAATACAAAAAATCCAGAGATGTTATATTTAAAAAATGTGTGGTACTTTGTGGTTGCTACAGGTCAAGGAATTATTTGGTTGAAAATTTAACAGTTTTGTTAAAAAGTTATTCTTTTTGGCTGAAAGTAAAACTATTTTTCGAAATTTATTATGTTTTTTTTTAAATACGGAATTCATCATTTTAGTTCAAACCCCCATTTTTTATGTTAAAAATTTAAATATTTCATGAAAATTTATCTATCTGGAAAATGAACTAGATATTCCATTTTGGTTTGAAAATTGTTCTTCTTGGTGAATAATTCATCTTTTTAGATTATAATTCATTTCTTTCATTTGAAAATGTAACTATTAGGTGAAAAATTCATATCGAAAGTCGAATATTTCGCTAAAAATGCATGTATTGTGTTACAAGTTGATCTTTCTTGATACTAAATGAATCTAATATTCGTTTTTACATTCTCATCAGAGAAGGGATTCAAAAAATTTAACAATTTCTTCTCATGATTTTGTTAGAAATTAAAAAAATTACTATAGTTATAGCATTTTCAAAATAAAAAAAAAACAAGAATGAACAATTTGGGCGAAACAACGCGTGATACGAAAAAAGTCTGAAGAAGAAAAACGTTGCAATGTGAAAACCCTAAATGATTATGATAACAACTTTTTCTATTTCGTTAAAAAGATGAAAATTCCAGATTTGACCGTACCAAAAATTTTTGAAATCACATTTTTTCAAGATTTAAAAATTCTATGTACGGTTGTTTATAGTACGAGTACTCAGAAACTCAAACAATTTATCCCCATGACTTTTTTCTATAAAAAGAAAATTATCAGAGTTAGAGCATTTTAAAAATTCAAAAAAAAAACAAACTAAAATGACCAATTTAAGCCAAACAACGCATGGTATGAAAAAAGGCAGGAAAAAAACTTTGCTTTTTGAAAGCCTATGAAAGACTATGATAACATCTTTTTTAATTTTGTCGAAAAGTTGAATTATATTTCTGCAAGATTAACCTCTTTGGCTTAAAATTTAACTTTTTTTGTTGGCCATTTGGTGTTTTATGTTAAAAATTACTTTTCACTTGATTGATTCCTTGATCATACCAAAAATAATGAAAAATTCAAAAATTCCATTTTTTGGTCAAACTTTGCAAGATACGAAAAAAATGAAAAAGCTCAAATTGCGCGTCCTGGAAAGAACTACAAATTTATAATGAATCACTTTTCGATATAAGCTACGAAAAAAAGGGACAAAAATTGTTCATCCGAAAAAGAGCTATAATTTTTGATCGGACACGTAGTTTTTGCTTTAGTCGTAAAAAATAACATTCAAAATAAAAATATTAAATTTGTTTGAAAAAACGACACAAGGTATGAAATTAAATTACCAGACAAAAGTTGTTCGCCTAAAAAGATCTATAAATTTATTATTAATTATTTTTCGATAGGATGAGTAGATTTTCTTTTAATCGTAAAACATAAGATAAAAAATGCAAAAATTAAGTTTCTGGAAAAAGCACAGAAAAGACGAAATAGGACATAGGCACCTATATAGGACCCTATGCAGATACGCAGTAGTTTTTATTTAATCGTAAAAAACAACATTAAAAATAAAAAAATTATAAAATCAAGGAAATAAGAATTAGTATGATTCAATTTCTATGCATATTATTAATTGTAATGATATACATTTATTGAAATGATACATGTTTCAGAGCAGCTTGGAATAAAAATTAAAGAAAAATAACAAACAAATACAAAAATAATCATGATAAATACAATTTGCTTTTCATTTTGCAATTTTTTAATAAGTACTCCCAGACAGTGTTCGTTAAAGCCAAAAGAGCCTTAACAAAAGAGAGTTCAAAATCACAAAATTACAGTTGTCGGTCCGTTCACCTTTGATTTTAAAAGGTCTGTGCCCGAATTATTAAAAATTTAATTATTGAGAAGCGGCAGTAAGGCAATATTAAGAAAACTACTATTTAAGTAATGATTTTTTGAAATTTTAATCCTTTTTTCATAAATAATAATATTTTCACTTCCATAACAATTGGCATATAGTGTAATTTTATAGAAAAGTAAACGCATTAGTTGAAGCTTCACTTTTTTCGTTTAAAATTCATTTCTTTGTTCAAAGATTTATGACTACAATTAAAAATTCATTCCTTTAACTGAAAATGTAACCATTTGCTTAAAAAATGGTTTTATTGATTGAAAATTCGCTTATTTTGTTAAAAACTGGGATTCTTTAGGGCTGAAAATTGAATCATTTTTATATGAAATTTATACGCTCGCGTGAAAAAAGTTTGCATGGCTCAAGCATGGTAAGACACTTGGAAATATCTGGCAGAAGCACGGATCACGGCTGAATGGCAACATGGCCAATTGCCGATATAACTACCATTAGAGAGTCGACAATCCGTGTGAATCTAATCACGCATTAGGTAGCTTCGCATGTATTCTACGAGAATTTTCTCGAAATTTAGATTGTTTGAACAGCCACAATTACTAAAAATTGTCAGCCGACGATCCGGGTGCACCAGGTCGAGCACTAGGTAGTATAATAGGTATTCTACGAGAACTTTTTACAAATTTAAATTTTGCCAATAATGAAAACAATTCCTAATGGTCGGTCGACGACTCGGGTAAACCAGGTCGCGCCCCAGGTAGCTTAGCACGTATTCTACGAGAACTTTTTTCAAAATTTAGATTGTTTCAACAGCCAAAATGACTAAAAATTGTGTGTCGACGATCCGAGTGCTCCAGGTTGAACACAAGGTAGTTTAAAACGTTTTCTACAAAAACTTTTTAAAAATTTAAATTTTGTCAATGATGAAAACAATTTCAAATGGTGATTTGGCGACCCGGGTGCACCAGGTCGCGCCTTAGGTAGCTTAGTACGTATTCCACGAGAACTTTTTCAAAATTTAGATTGTTTCAACAGCTAAGATTACTCAAAATTGTGAGTTGACGATCTGGGTGTACCAGTTAGAGCATCAGGTGGTATAATACGCATTCTACGAGAACTGTTTTAAAATTTTAATTTTGTGAATAATGAAAAAAATTCCAAATGGTGAGTCGGTGACCCGGGTGAACCAGGTCGCACCTCAGGTTGTTTAGCACGTATTCTGCGAGAACTTTTTTGAAATTTAGATTATTCCAACACCCAAAAGTAATAAAAATTAGAGTTGACCTGGGGCGCAACCTGGTGCACGCGGGTCATCGATTAAGCATTTAAATTTGTTTTCATTATTCACAAAATTTAAATTTTTTAAGTTCTCCTAGGATACGTACTACACTACATGGTGCCCAATCTAATGTACCCGGATCGTCGAATCACAATTTTTAGTAATTTTGGCTGTTGGAACAGTCTAAATTTTGCAAGAGTTCTCGTTAAATACGTGCTAAGAACATTGCGCGACCTGGTGCACCCGGGTCGTCGAATGACCATTTGGAACTGTTTTCATTATTCACGAAATATAAATTTTGGAAAAGTTATCGTTGAATACGTATTAAACGACGTAATTCTCGACCTAGTGCACCCGGATCGTCTACTCACAATTTTTAGTTATTTTGGCTGTTGAAACAATCTAAATTTGAAAATTTTTTCGTAGAATACGTGCTACGATACCTGGGGCGCGACCTGGTGCACCCGGATCGTCGTCTTACCATTTGAAATTGTTTTAATTATTCACAAAATATAAATTTAAAAAAATTTCTCGTAGAATACGTGATTAACTACCTGGTGCTCGATCTGGTGCAGCCGGATGGTCGACTCACAATTTCTAGTAATTTTGGTTGTTGGAACAATCTAATTTTTAAAAAAGTTCTCGTGGAATGCGTACTCGTACTAAGCTACCTAAGGCGCGACTTGGTGCAGCTGAGTCGTCAACTCACCATTTGGAATTGTTTTAATCATTCAAAAAATATAAATTAAAAAAAAGTTCTTGTATAATACGTAATTAACTACCTGGTGCTCGACCTGGTGCACCCGGATGGTCGATTCAAAATTTCTTATAATTTTGGCTGTTGGAACAATCTAAATTTTGAAAAAGTTCTCGTGGAATATATACTAAGCTACCTAAGGCGCGACCTGGTGAACCCGGGTCGTCGACTCACCATTTGGAATTGTTTTAATGATTCAAAAAATATAAATTAAAAAAAGTTCTCGTAGAATACGTAATTAACTACCTGGTGCTCGACCTGGTGCACCCGGATGGTCTACTCAAAATTTCTAGTAATTTTGGCTGCTGGAACTATTTTAATTTTGAACAATTTCTCGTAGAATACGTGCTGAGCTACCTGGGGCGCGAACTGGTTCACCTGGGTGGTCGCCAAACCATTTCGAATTGTTTCCATTATTCACAAAATTAAATTTTTTTTAAGTTCTCGTAGAATATGTGCTAAACTACCTGGTGTGCGACACAGTGCATTGAGGTAGTGAACTTGCCATTTAGAGACGTGCCGGCTATTGGCAAACCTAAGATTTTCATTTTTAATGTAAGTTCATTTTGTCTGACACTTATATGTTCTTAAGCATATTCATTTGTGGTTCGCGCGTCCTAAGCATGGGAAACGGACATGAGCAAGGCTTGCGCCATGCTGCCATTCAGCCGTGACCCATGCTTTAGCCAGATATTTCCAAGTGTCTTGCCATGCTTGACCCATGCAAACTTTTTTCAGGCTGGCTTTTGAGTTACAATATCACTTTTTTGTTAAAAAAGATTTTTTTGTTTCAAAGGGAGTCTACACTTTACGTTAAGAATTTCTTTTTTTTTTATTTAAAATTAATTGTTTAAAATAAAAATTTAGAAGTGTCAGAAACAGTCACGGGATTTCGAAATTTGCATTTGTAGCGACCCCTATTTTGGAAATCATGCGATCAAATAATAGAGATTGAAGCCTTGGGAAAGATAACGTTATTTCAACAAGATTATTTTCTACTGGTTTCCTTATTCAAACTGTGAGCATGTTTTTATATCTCTTATCATAGAATCAATACAATTTTGAATAGAAGGCTTGCCGAGGCTCGAAAAAATATTCAATACAGCACACTTAATTATTGACGAACAAAAAAAATACTGCTAAACCCAGTTGGAAATTTACCATTGGCCCATGCTTGGCTCAAGATTGGGACACCAATGATAGCGCAAAAATGGTCACCAGTTATGGGTCACCATTTCTCTCGGAAGCATGGGTGCTTATTGGCTTCCAAGATTGGGCAGATATTGCCGATTACGTTTTGCTCAAGTTCCGGCCAATAATGGTCCAAGACTGGCAGTCAATCATGCGCCAATTCTAATACAGTTAGTGACTATTGTAGAGCTATTATTTCACTAATGGTCATCACTGACAATTTCCTACTGGAAAATTACAGGATTTTTAGTTAAAATAGGGACTGAATAGCTTTTTTGTAAAGTTCCGTGTTGCCACACATGGGATCTGGTTTTTGAGAGAACCGGAACGAAATTTTCGGTGTAGGTCTCCTGATGCAAACATCTATCATTCTAGGATCTAGGGTCCATTCAAGGTCTAGAGAACACATATATGCATATATAATAATGTTGCATATTTACCAATAAAATTGTGGAGAACTGCTAAAGCAATGATCAGTGTACCAAAGATCCTCATTTTTCCCAGATGGCAGAAAGTTATTGGCGGAGAAATAATATACCGTAATGTAACTAACGAATGTTCCAGAAGATATTTTAGCAACATATATATACTAGTCGTTATCTCATCCGTCCTTAAAAATTAATTAATTCTTTATTACAGCAAACAGCGGATTAGATTTTTTATTATTATTACAGAGCACGTCTGTTTTTACTTGAATTGCCTTTTTCTTTCTTTTCAACTAAGCATAAATAAACAGTAAATAAAACACTAAATAGGATTGTATATTTTCTTTCAGAACTGATAGAATTTTATACACAAAATATTATAGGTCAATTTTCAGAAAGAAAAATTTAGTAAAATTTATTTAAAATGAAAACTGTTTTATGTATTAAATTTATACATAGCCCTTCAAGTATCCTAACATAAATAGGCAATATATAGGCAAAAGTTATAACTTCAAAAGCTGAAAGCTCTTTTTGTGGAAAAAAGTTTGTCCACAAGCCAATTTTTAATGGATTTTAATTTTTTTTTATGAACATCAGGCCTCCAGATATAACGACCCGTTACAGAAAATTTACTTTGGACAAACAAAACTTTTTATTTTTCAACAAAATAAATAAGATTTTTTTTCAAATATTTCAGATGCACCCTTTTTTTAAATATTCAAATTGACGAAAGAAAAATTTAGTAAATTTTATTTAAAATGAAAACTGTTTTACCAGGTGTATACATATGAAACCGGTATTGCCATCTAGCGGCCAGTAGGCACACTTGTAGGCACTGTCGGAACTTACCATTTGTGCTAATTGGCGT
>NC_046658.1:96183368-96184546 GCF_010883055.1 Belonocnema kinseyi | reverse complement strand
CGCATACTTTGAATAAAATATTTGTTATCATTCTCTTGAAATAAATGTGTTTTTTTCTTGAAAAAATACCGGTTTCATATGTATACACCTGGTATGTATTAAATTTATAGATAGCCTTTTAAGTATCCTAACATAAATAGGCAATATATAGGTAAAAGTTATAACTTCAAAATCTGAAAGCTCTTTTTGTGGAAAAATATCTGTCCACAAACCAATTTTTAATGGATTTTAATTTTTTTTATGAACAGCAGGCCTCCAGATATAACGACCCATTACACAAAATTTACTTTGAACATACAAAACTTCTTATTTTTCAACAAAATAAATAAGATATTTTTCAAATATTTTAGATGTACCCGTTTTTCAAATATTCAAATTGACGGAAGAAAACCCTAGATCAGTGTCCTAACTATATAGCGAAAATGTATATTATAACAAAATTATATATAATTTGTAAACAAATTCCTAAACAAAAGCAACTTTTTCGTGATTCGCTATGACTAGTTATTTGAAATTTATAATTTTTATGTAAAATATGAGAGAAATTAATGCATAATGGCTATTAATTGAGAATAGCTGCTCACTGAAAAAACTTGGGGGTTCACTAAAGTTGCGGCCCAAATAAAAGTTTGTATCATTTAGAACTTGAGATCCAATATCAGGCGCGCAGGTGGATTGAAATTTTTTAAATTTACCGCTTATTTTGGACACGTAAGTACGTATACACTTGAATGTAATACTCAATACATTCCCAGCTCTGGCAGAGTTCTTAAGTCGTATCCACAGGCACCTAAGCAGCCAAACACTCAGCAGCCAAACAAAAGTTCGATTTATACAGGCGATGTATTTCTATTGTGAATCGCTATTTATTGTTGTCAGGGAACTGTCAGCTGACTGACAAACTAATCGTGGCTTGACTCAAAATGTACAATATCTACATTTTGTTACACACGCATTATTTATACTAGGCAGTCTGATAAGTACCTGAAAATTCTAAGAGATGGCATTAGTATTTACTAATGTGAACCATTTTCGTCGAGCTTGATCCTTCAAATGACGCCTGTCAAAATTTCAGGCATTTATGTTTACGCATTTACAAGTTACATCACTGAGAAGCGACTAACCTCCGAGTTTTTTTTAATATGGAAAAATCTGAGTTTCGAGTTTTGATCAAACAC
>NC_046658.1:96171955-96183268 GCF_010883055.1 Belonocnema kinseyi | reverse complement strand
CTGAAGAGATGGCTCACCGGTAAGCGTTTTTACTCAAATGAGGAGCTCATAGCTGAAACTGAGGCGTATTTTGGAGACCTTCCGATCGAGTACTTTTCGGATAGTATCAAAAAGTTAGAAAATCGTTGGACTCGCTGTATCGACCTAAAAGGAGAGAATGTTGAAAAATAAAACCGACTTTGGCCAAAAAAACGTCTCCGTTTTTCATTTTTCAGGGACTTTTCAGACTACCTAGTATGCGATGCAAAATAGAGAAAAATCTTCTCAATGTTGGTAAGCTATTATATTTATATGCTTTTACATGTGACTTCATATTGCATGTGTATAACTTGAAATATTTTTTTGTTTGGTTCGCTTCTACAGTTCTCTTCCAAAATTAGTTACAATTAACATTTTCGGAACATATGAAACATGAAAAGAAAACAATGCAATTTGCAAATTATCAACTTTTAGAAAAGTACAACTGGCTAGTTTTTTCTAAATCTCAGCAAGGTTATTTTTGTAAATTTTGCCCTTGGTTCAAGAAACCATGTAGCGAATGTTCATTTTCAAAACTAACTGGAGAATTAGGTGATTTAGAAATTCACCAAAGTCGCTTGTACCATAAGAGTGCCGTAGAAGCTGCTGAGGAATTTCTTTCATCTTACCATGATCCTCGTCGCGTCATGATGTGCCAGGTAGACTCAAAATCTCTTGAATAAAATCCAGGAAAACCGACGTAGAATGATTCCAATTATCGAAACTATTATCTTTCTTGGTCGACAGAATATTCCTTTACGGGGCCACAGGGATAACGGTAATCCTAATTTAATTGATAAAAAGATTAGAGTATTGTGAATAAGGGAAATTTTAAAGAGCTGCTTTCTTTTCGTATAGCCTCCGGAGATAAAGATCTCGAAAATCATTTGAAAACTGCTTCTGCACGAGCGACTTACATCAGTAAGACCGTTCAAAATGATCTTATCCATTGCTGTGGTGAAGAAATTACAACCGTAATTGTGGTTAGGGCGAAATCATCTGGTTTGTATTCAATACTATTTGATGAGACAACTGATACAAGTCATAAATCGCAAATGAGTATCGTTTTGAGATATACTCATGACTCACGAGAAATACGAGAGGATTTTATGGGCTTCATCAATGCATTTCACGATGTCAGAACTACTACGTCTGATTCAAATAAAGAAATGATTTCTGATGAAGAAGATGCTAAAATAATGAAAAAAAAAATAGCTAAAGAAGAAAAGGAGTATTCTTTAACAGGAAAGGTTCTTGGGAAAATAGTCCTGAATAAATTGAAAAAATTGAATTTGCCATTGGATCATTGCGTTGGAATTGGAACAGACGGTTGTTCGGTATTGCTTTCCCAACAAAAGGGAGCTGTAGCTGAAATACAAAAAGAATGTACCAATGCACTAAAATGTCCGTGCAAAAACCATGTTTTAAATTTATCGCTGTTCACGTCCTCACACGTTACTCAAGTGAGAAACAGTATAGGCGCCATGAAATAAGTGGTTTCTTTCTTTACAGCATCACCTTAGCGTAATGCTGTATTGATAAGTCATTTTGGACATTGAATGTCGGGACTGTGTGAGACCAGATGGGTGGACAGACACGATGGAGTTATCCAGTTCTTTACGGATCTTCCAAAAATTTTGGACTCGTTAGAGAAAATCTTCACATGGCATGATAGTTCAACAGCTAGCAAAGCCAAAACATTATCAACGTTCCTCTGTGACAGTGAGTTTCTAGTCGCAATTAATTGTTTAAGCGACGTCCTTGCACTTACTCTGCCTTTAAGCAAACAATTGCAAACGTTAATTTGAATCTGAAAAATGCTGGTGATCTTGTTGCTGACACCATTTAAACTCTTCAGGAACGTCGCATAATTGCAGAAGACTATTTCATCAAACAAAATGTTGAAGTGGGTAAACCGAAAAATAGGTTCTTTATAAATGGGCTCAATTATAATTGGGATCTTTTAGATTTTTAGAACACCAACTAAGGTATCATTTAAAGCTGATTTATCGATTTAGGTTCCTCTTCAGCAAGTGAGCTTTATTTTTGTTGCAGCTCCTTTGGAACCAAAAATGGGTTCTAATGGAAACGCAGTTTTTTCTGTGCTGTTTGACAATTAGTTGCACAATTTTTATAAACAAATACATGATTTTCGCAATTCAGAATAAATATGATTTTGTTTTGCAGAATCAACCAAAATGTCTTGCCAATGACACCTTACTGTAATTTTGTCAAATCAACTAATAATGTATTGAAATTTGTCTGCAAAATGAATATTTTAGTTTGAAAATAATTTATCTGCGGTCAAACATTTAGTTTTGTGTTCAAGATTCATTTTAGTTAAAAATTCACTTCTGTAACTGGATATTTAACTATTCCTTTCTTCGCTGAAAATTTAACTATTCCTTTCTTCGCTGAAAATTTACCCTCTTTAATAGAAATTCAATTCATTCCTTTGATTTAAATTCTTTTTTCTGTTGAAAACTATTTTTTTGGTAGAAATTTCATATTGTTGGGTTATAAATTCAACTTTTTCTTTAAAAAATCATCTTTTCGATTGAAAGATTAGTCTGCTTACATTCAGGATTTAACTAATTTGATATAACTTTGTATTTTTAGTTTTGATTTAACTGTTTTTAATTGGAAATTAAGAACCTTTTTGGCCGTCACTTTGTTTGAAAATATAGCAATTTTGTTGAAAATTACTTTTTTCTTGGTTGGAAATGATTTTTTTACCTGAAAAGTAAATACTTTCATTTTTGGTTAAAATAAGGAATTACCCAATTTTTGCACCCACATCAAAAAACATAAATTAAAAATGTATTTATTATCAAATTGTGATAAATCAGGATAAAATATATTAAGATTTCCCAAAAAATGTAGTAGTTGGAAAAGGGGATGGACTTGTCAATCTTTCAACAAAAAATAAAGTAGTAAAATTTTCAGATAAAAAATTCATTTTCAACAGCAAAAAAACACAAAAAAAAAAAACAAATTTTCAACCAAAGAGGCGAATCTTGAAAAAAGTTTAACAAAGTAGTTTTAACAAAGCAGTTGAATTGTTAATCCAGAAAGGTTAATTTCTAACCAAATAGTTCTACTTTCAACCAAAAAGATGAATTTTTCGATAAAAAGATTAATTTTCTAACAAAAAAAAAACGATCAAGAAAGTTTCTTAATTTTTCAAAATAAGTAAAAACAATATAAATTTTTTACAAAAACAAAATGATTTTTCAACAAAAAAGTTAAATATTCAACCAAAGAGGTTACCCCATTACTAACGATAGTTTTTGGCGTGACTCCCCCCCCCCTTCTAAAATGGTGTGAACATTTGTGGAAGTCTTATATAACGGTGATGATGGGAACGTGGGACTGAGTAGGTTGTGTCAAGTTGCGTCAGCTGTTAGCAGGCCTTCAAATCCAACAGAAATTATCCCTTCGACTCTGAATGTTTACTTTTGGATTCCCTAGATTTATGAACAAGGTCACTTGTTTGGGCAAGCTATGCCCAAATCGTACTTAAATTCAGGTTCTAATGTTTAAGCAAATATTTTTCACAAAAATCGAGTTCATAAACACGTCAATTTACGGTTAAAACAATAGCGATGTGCATTTGGACTTATAATTAGGATATTAGGTTATATATATATATATATATATTTGAAAAAAAGAGGAATCCTTGAAAAGGGGGGGGGGGGGAATAGAGAAAGTCTATGAGCCCTAAGGGTTTGATAAGAATAAACAATATTTCACAATATTATGGTTTAATTATAGCTTAATATTGTAACATACATTTTAGTTTTATACGATGAAACTAAAAATTAGGGTTCTGTCTATAAGTTTTTACGGTTCTGTACCGTTTTAGAATCACAAACGTAATTGTATTTAAATCTCTGTCCCTGCTCTGGTTACGTGATATCCGGTTTGTAACCCGTCAATCAGGCGTATTAACTGTCGTTCTGGAATATTTTCTGTTACACCAAATTCCGCAAATTGGTCATCTCTAATTACTATGCGTTCACCATTTCGGATTACAAATGCATCGCCGTGACGATTACGAAGTGGCTTCATAGGCCTACCATGCTGCCCAAATCCAACATCGGTTTCACCTTTTTGTGTAAAATAAACCCAACCACGGAGAGAAATTAACTGATTATCTCGGAGTCTTCTTCAGTAAAAATTATTCTCAAGTTCTATGAACGTTAGAAATACAAACGTACGGGCACTGCAGCAAACTGAAACATTGGAAAAAAAGAACCACACTAGCGTTCATTTTATTTTGAAAAAAGCGACTCTGTTTTGCTTCCTTATGGAGATATACACAGAAAATCGCCGATCCTCCAATGTACACCGAAATCGGTGTTCAATAGAGTTGCAACAAATTTGAGCCACACAGGTTCATTCGGAGAATCTAGGGGAAAAGCATCATTTAGACACTGTTTTTTTCTCATCCAGTGCAACGTGAAGTGCCGTCTACAAACTGTAAGTCACCTGTCAAGATCATTTTGTCGGTCATTATTTGAGTGAAACAGATGTTAATAAGCAGGTAAGTTATAATAATAATTACTTAACTTTTTATTTCCTCCTATTTACCAGCAACTAAATAGTCTTGGAATAAAAATAGTACTTGGCGTGATATAATATTCAAATGTTAGGTTAGTCGAAACCTACTATATGACATTCAAACCACCAAAGCCGGGATGTACAAACTAAGTCGTGAACGTCTGCATCGAAATTGATGCCTGGTCGTTCGAAAAAATTTCCACTAGATTTTCTGTGGAAGTTTAAAGGTATCTTAGATATCTAATCCTGCAGTGGCTAGAGTCATACATGAAAGATAAGGTTAATAAATAAATAATAAATAAGGTAAATAAGGTATAATAAAGACAGAAATTTGTTTTTCGTGATGAGTGGGGATGTAAGTTTGCATGAAACTTTAGCCTGATGAAAAGTTTCATGAAAAATTGCAGTGTTTTAAATATAGCGGCGGGAACATTCAAACTGATAAGATAAAAGCCTATTAGGTATTTTCACTTCAATAAACAGATAACTTCACTTCGTAGATTGCTGAGGGGAAAATAAGGGACCAAATGTATGGGATTAAGTTCATTTTTGCCCTATTTTGCTAATATCTTCGTAAAAGGTAATTTTTCTATATAAGTGTAGTTAAAAAATAGTTTTTATTTTTTAATAAATATTTAATTAAATAATAAAATAATAATAATAATGATTATTAATTACAAATATATTACAGAAATAAAGATTCGTTCCATGACTTTGATCCATTTTTCCCCCTTAGCTTTTAACAAAGTGAATTTAGCTGATGGTTGAAGTGAAAATACCTAATTGAAGCTTTCATATTCCAACTTTTTCCTGCCGGCTGATTTGACTTATTTTTCCGGTTTGTACTGTGGACCAGTGATGCCAATGTTGGCACCCTGAGCTACTACGCTTGCCTTATGGCTGAACGCTGGTTGGGTACACTTGGCGCGCGATTCAAAATTAAATTGAAAAACAAAACAGTTCTTGTAATTTAAATAAATAATTATTAAAATATGCACAAGAATGCATTCAAATTGTGTGAATTTTGATTTCAAACAAGAAAAAAGTGTATAACACATATTTTATAAATAATAGTTTATTTTCATTGAACTCCAAAAACTGACTTATAGTTCACAAAACATTTTGTAATAGATACATTTGTTGAAATACCATATAATGTTTCTGCAGCTTGATATATAGAAGTTAATTGTAGAATTTAATAATGATAATATTTGAATTTTTCTAAAAATAATTTCGGCTGAGAATATTGTTCTTTTCGATTAAAAATTTATAATTAATTATTTTCAATCACTTTTCCAAGAAATTTCTTTTCGAATTAAATGTTTTGTAAAATATAAGTTGGTCTTTGGAATTTAATGAAAATAAACTGTTATTTACATAATATATGTGTTATATTTTTCTTGCCTGAAATTAAAAGCTACACAATTTGTATACATTAAAGGTGTATATTTTAATAATTATGTATTTAAATCACAAGAATTGTTTTTCAATGTAATTTTGAATCGCGCTTCAAAGGGTAGACAACCAGCGCTCAGCCCTATCGCACGAATGAATGAAAATGATTATCATTTCATTATTGCATTAAATAGTCCCCAAAAAAGAAAAACTATTTTTCAATTTCACTTATACAGAAAAATTACTTTCTACGAAGATATTAGAAAAATATAGCAAAAATTAACCGATTCCCATGCATTTGGTCAATTATTATCCCCTCAGTATTCAACGAAGTGAAGTGAGCTAGTGATTGGAGTGAAAGTACCTTATTGTATATGTAGACGGTCATGACTTTTTCTATACATCCCGGCTTTAGTTTAAATGTCGACGGGCATGACTAACCTAACTTTTGGAAGTTGCATTAGGAAGTCATAATTTTATTTTAAGTGACCGGTACGCCCTATTAAATGAAGAAATTTGAAAATTAGGTAAATATTGTTTCAAATGGTTTCCTTATTAACAATTGTTTAGGCTAATATCGCAAAGCGAATAGTTGCTTTCACAGCTTTCAGGTGGCTGACAGCGCGGTTCAGAACTCCACAACTCTGCATGAGCCAAAATTCAGTCTCCAAGTGATACTTTCTCCTAGATGCCCACTTGGGCACCTACGTTCAGAGGAATAAATTTGAGACTTGAAAACTCTTTCAAATGATCATTGGGAGCCCAATGAAATTTGAGCTGCAACAAATTTAACACCAGCGTTTTTCTGTGTAGATGGAGCTTTGTAACGGTAACATTTTCCGAATTTATAAATTTATTTAATAGAACGTTTCTTAATTTAAAAATGTCTTATACAATGTTCTAAGCAATTGTCGGGATGTGAATTAATTCGCGTGTGTGTTTCGATGTGTGTATTTCACACTCTTTTGTGAACACACTTATTTTCACCACTAATATCTTGAAATGGACCAAAGGATTTCTAAAAATATCACAGGCCCACAAAAAAGTTGGCTGCACGAGACAAGTAACTAGGCTATTCTAATGGTTTTTGAGCCGCCGAATCCGAATCTGGCCTCAGAATTTCTGGTATACGTCTCAGTTTCCCCCTAGGAGCAGAAAGTAGGGGAAACCCTAGGGATATTCTGGGCATTATTTTGATAATGCCAGTATATCGCAGAATAAACGTATAAGTGTCATATTCTTATGTGTTGGGACTCGTAAAGACCAAATTCATCAACAGAAATTCGCAAATATGCTTTCTGTTCCCTCTAGCTTGGATAAATATAGGAAAATTGAAGGTCTTGCTCATGTTATACAGACTTGTATGGCAAAAAATAACAAAAATAATATATCCTTTGCAGGTTTTCGGGCTATATCTAAATTTGAAAACCAAATTTTTCGGGCTTGTCCCATTTTCTGTCTAGATGCAAAAAGTAGGGAAAAGCCTAGGGATTTTCCGGTTCCACAGGTTAACTACTAAAAGTTGTTTGCACGGACACGTGACTGATTTCGCATGCAAAACTGCAAAGGATATGAGATTTTTTGTTATTTTCCCCCGTATAAATCTATATAATCTGAGCAAGACCTTCAATTTCCATAGAACTACCCAAGCTAGGGAAAACAGAATGCACACTAGTGAATTTTTGTGCACAAATTAAGTCTTTACAAGTGGGTACGCTTAAGAGTATGAGATCTATGTATCTGTTTTTGCGTATACTTGTATTATAAAAATAACGTCGAAAATATCCCTAGGTTTTCCCATATTTTCTGCATCTAGGGGAAAACTAAAATGTGTACGAGAAATTCTGAGGCCATATTCGGATTCAACGGCTCAAAGCCCATGAGGGTAGTCTAATCACTTGTCTCGTGAGGACAAATTTTTTTTGTGCGTCTGTGTAATTATTGTATTTTTTGTAGCTCTTTATAATATTTTGAAAATCGTTTTTTAGTAAAAATTTTTCATTAACATAATTCAAAGTTGGTGCAAGAACGAAAAAGATTCCTTCATTCGAGGCAAAACCATTGACCTATAATAATACACTTTATTGAAGATTATGAAAGTTTTGTTTATTTATAATATTTTCAATATCTCTACTAAACAGAAAAACATTTTTTAATGGTTACAATTCACAGTTTATTTATAAATGGAAAGGACTTTTTGATAATAAATCTTAAAATAAAATAATTCTGACGATTTTTGTAAAAATATCGTAAAGTTGGAAAAGGGTGTGGTGGAACTTCCCACTATACTTTTACAGCTCAAAGTATTACCATTTCAAATATAAAATTTGATTTGTCTTTGTATTTTAAAAATTGTTTGCATTATTTTTAATTTTGTATTATTTGTATATTTCTAGTTTTAAATGGATCAAAATAAAAACTTCAGTTTGTCTAATATGTAAAAAATCACTAATAATTTTCTCAATGAGGAAGCAAATACATTTGCTAAGGAAAAGCAAAGTGCTTGTGAAATAAGCGCCATATAATTATAAATACAAAAATACAAGGAATTTAAGGAATTCACAGAATTCACAGAATTCAAAGATTTCACGGATTTCGAGAAATTCAATAAATGCGCGGAATTCAAGCAATGCATGGAATTCATTAAATGCATTGAATTAATGCAATTTGTGGAATTTAAGAAATTGAAGGAATTGATGGAACTCGAGGTATTCAAGATATTAAAGTATTTTAATGAATTTTAAAGCCTTTAATAAATATCGATTGTATCAGGGATTAGTACTTTCATAAAGAGAGTTACTACGCTAAAACTCACTAAGATGTCTTGAGGTTAAATTTGAAGATGTTGTATCTTTTTGATAAAGTCAAAAGAGTTTTGGACGTGAGTAATATCTATTGATATATCTATTGATTGGTAAAGTTTCTTGTGAAAGGATTCAATTCTTTGGCGATGAAACGTGCTAAGTCGTACCAGTTGTACTCGTAAGTTGGTGAGTTTATTCCGCTGACGATCGATTTGAGTGGAATGTTGTTTTTGTGGATTTTCATTAGTCCGTAAAGTCCGGGAGAGATGAGAATAATAGTTATTAATTTAGATATTATTTTGCTGTCAAGTTTCGAGTCTTTTAGAAGGGTTTTTGGTTTGCTGACTATGGATTTTGTGGGATTTTTTGGAAGTTTTTTAAACTTTGGCTTATCGTAAGATTTTAGCCGACCTACGTCGTATGTTATTCGCTTCTTCGGGTGAAAAGGTATTTCATTGATGACAGGATTGTCGGAAATTTTTTCTGTGTTAGTGGAGTGTGCCTTACTGGAAGTAATTTGTCAAATTCCATTTATTTATTTTTTTTTGTTTTTTAGTGGAAAGATCTTTAATATGTTAGGATTCGTCAAATGATATGCGATCCAATGTATAGAACAAATGTCAAATCTGAGGGTGTTTGATAGGAAAATGTGAAGTTTTAATATTTTTGTATAGGTAGCGTGCAAGGCAAATTTGTATGCTGTATTCTTTCTTTCAGAAGAAGCAATCTTGTTTTATGTAAAATCGAAAATTTTATTAATAGTTTAGCTTGAGAAGACCTGAGCTGTATACAATTGTTACTTTTAGTAAGAACTCCGCCCCACCTCGCAGAATTCTTTAATAATAGATTTTATGATATCACGATGATTTATTATAAAAAAAATAGGTGTGTCAGGTTTGAATCGTGTGTAAAACTACGAATCTTTCAACGCACAGTACAGCGACTTAGAAATTGAGGTTTAAAATGAGCCAGAGCCTACAGTTTTTATCCGATTTCATATGTTCTTTTTTTTAAATCAAAGCTAAATTAATTTTAAATAGGTCTGTCGAGGCCGATTTTTGCAAAAAACGCTCTGTTTGTTTGTTATTTAAGTTGCAAAATGACAAAAAACAATATTTTTTCATATTTGAGCTGACTGTTCTGTATCATTCATTGATTTACCTCAAAAAGGTGAACAACTGATATATTTACAATTGATTAACAAATCCTGATAACTTAGATGAAGTTTCATTTAAATCGAACACAGTCCCACTTTGATAGATAAAATTAATTTTTTTGCATAATTATTCATTTTATCCCTAAATTAAAATTCTGATGGAAGAACTTGACTTTTAACAATATTTTCCATTGTTATTAACAATTATGATCAATAAATGCATTTAATAGTCATTTTCAAATAGGAAAAATATTTTTTTTGCTAAAATGTTTATTAGATCATAAAAAGTAAAACTCCTAATAAATATACTGATATTTTACCAAATTTCCCATTAATATAAACAATCCTGATCTTTGTCACTGGACGCTCAACTTCAAATTTATCTGCCAATATTTCTCAAAGAGAACTGACTCATTTTAGCCCGCTCCGCTTTTGTTTGTTCACGCTTGACTGCTCGCCTGAGTGACAACCGCAGACCCCGCGGCCCCCGCGCAGTTCCTGTTATACCTACCAATTTTAGGAAGGACTATAGAAGGGAGGGCTATTGAAGGGTTTCACTGTATTTAATTTCTTTGTTTAGATGTTTTAATTTTTAGTGGTTTGAGTTTCAGGTATTTGGGGTTTCGCCTGTTTTTTGTACTTGAACATTCAACTCCAAATTATCAAAGATTGACCGTGTAATGAATTTGCAATCTCAAATATGGAAAATTATGGTTTTTTGGCATTTAGCAATTTGAATAACAAACAAACAGAGTTTTTTCTATAAAATCGACCTGGAAATACCTCTTTAGGCTTTAATTAGCATTAATTTAAAAACAGAAAAAAGGAAATCAAATACAAATTTTAGGCTCTGGATAATTTTGATTCCCAATTTTCCTGATACTGAGATTTCAGGTTATTTTGTTCTTATGTATACTCTCTACGAAGCCTGTAATTGTCCAGAGTGTCCCACCGTGGAGACTGGTCTTTTTAGTCTAATCTAAAGTTCATTTTTTTGTAGAAGAGTCATCACTATAATTCACTTTCGTTTTTTCTGTAAAGATTAGGCTAATATTGGGTATTAAGTTTTGCCCAAACTTCGGCCAATGAAAGTCCAGCACTACGGTCAATCATGCGCCAATTCTAATATAATTGGTGCTGAGTATTGGGTTATTCTTTCAAAAATGGTCAACATTAGAAATTTTCCGCTTTTCTGTTGATTCAATAAGCTTTACAGAAAAGCTATATGCTGTTCCTAATTTATCTATTAAACTATGTACTTAGAAAAATATACGAGCACTAAGTTGGTCACGAAATCCCTTTTTTTATTTGCTAAAATCTCACATCTCAAATTTCTTTGCTTGCATAAGGAAATGGTCCCATACCTTTGGTAGAATC
>NC_046658.1:96160075-96171855 GCF_010883055.1 Belonocnema kinseyi | reverse complement strand
GCGAAAATTGTATCGTAATCCCGAATTCAGTTACAGACATTTGTAAAAGTCCGTTACTTTTGCGTCTGAAATGTTTCGTAAATTTCCGAACATTTTCAACAGTGAAAATGAGCAATATTTTCTTCCCAATATTTCAAATGTGTCTTTTTAAATATTTAAATTGACTACAGAATAACCTAATTCAGTGGACTAGCTATCTAGCAATAATTTGAAGTATACAGAAATTATTTACATGTTTTAAACAAATTTACGAGCAAAAGCCATTTCGCATGCCACAATGAATACACTCAGTTTTCTTTGCAGAATCAACCAATGATGTCTTGCCAAGGACTCCTTCCTGACCTTTTTTTAAAGTTTCACAAGAAATATTAAATAATTAAACATTATTTTGAAACAAATTCACATTTTCAACATTATTCCACAAATAAGGTCATTTTTCTTATAATGCATTGCCAGTGACTTTATGAAAAGAAATGAGTTTTCAAACCCAAAGACGGATTTTCAACAAAGGAGTTCAGTTTTCAACCAGGAGAAATTTGATCTCTTTGGTTGAAAATTGAAATATTTGATTGAAAACTCGTTCAATTTTTAGTTGAAAATCTACCTTTTCTAGTTCAAATTTCAACTATATTATTAAAAATTGATGTTGTTCTTTGAAATTGTAATTATCTTAGTTAAAAATTCATTTCTATGATTAAAAATCGAAAATTTCAGTTATTACATTTTTGTCTGAAAATGAATATTTCATAGTTGTAAATTCATCTATTTTGTAAAAAACTGATCTTTTTTTTCGAAATAAATTATTTTTCTGGAAAATTCACATTATTGGGTTGAAAATTCAACTTAATCGTCAACAATGCATATTTCTGGTTTAAAAATTAGTCTGCTTTTTTAGTATTCAATTATTTGCTTAAACTTTTTATTTTTAGGTTTAATTTAACTGCTTTTTATTGAAAGTAAAAATAGTTTTCGGTGATCACTTTGGTTAAAAACCTAGATATTTTGTTTGAAATTACTTTCTTTCTTGCTTGGAAATCAATTGTTTTACCTAAAAATGACATTCTTCTATTTTACCATAGGTTAGAAGAGGACATTGCCCAATTTTACCACTCACACCTCAAAAAATAAATTAATAATGTATTTACTATCAAAATGTAATAAATTAGCATCAAATAAACTAAGATTTTACCTTTTGTTAATTAAAAAAAATATTTGGATACAAATTTCCCGATAAAAATTCGAAAGTTGGAAAGGGGGATGGAACATAACCATCCCGAAAATTCGGGACAACTAGACACTTCGCATCAAAATACGTTGGTTGTCCACCAAACAGTTAAATTTTTAACTCACAAAGTATAAATTTCCAACCAAAAAAATGGTTAAAATTATAGTTTGATTGTAAATCAAAAAAAGGTTAATTTCTGACCATACAATTACATTTTCGACCAAAAAGAT
This sequence comes from Belonocnema kinseyi, assembly GCF_010883055.1. Taxonomy (NCBI): domain Eukaryota; kingdom Metazoa; phylum Arthropoda; class Insecta; order Hymenoptera; family Cynipidae; genus Belonocnema; species Belonocnema kinseyi. The sequence goes on along the minus strand of NC_046658.1, from coordinate 96,170,400 downwards.
ACATTTTTCCACAAAGAAGATTAATTCTTTACCAAAAAACACGATTCATCATTAAAGTTTTTTAATTTTGGAGAGAAAAGGTTTATTTTTAACCAAGCAAGACGAAATTTTACCTTGTTGAAATAACAAAAAAAAACTAGTGTTTAACCAAATAGTTAAATTCTCAACTAAAAGGATGATCTACCGTACAGTAGAGTTGAGAAATCAGCCATTTGTTTAAAAATTCATTAATATTTTTTGTGGCTCTTAACATTAACAGCGTTTTAAATAAATTTAAGAAAAAAAGTTGTGTTCATTAAAATTATTCATTTCCTAGGAATAAGGTCATTATTTATACAAAAAATAAAAAATTAGAACTGTCAGGAAAAGTCAGGGGGTTACGAAATTTGGATTTTGTAGCAATCTTGATTTTGGAAATTATGCGATCAAATAATATAAATTGATGCCTTAGCAGAGATAACGTTGTTTGAACCGACATTTTTTTACTGGATTCCTTGTTCAAACTATGAGCATATTCTTATATCTTTTATCATAGAATCAATACACTTTTGAATAGAAGTTCTTTTGATGATTCAATGTTATCTCTGTTGAGGCTGCGATATTCTAAGTGTAAAATATTCAATATAGCTAATTTAAATATTCACGCAGAAAAAAATCCTACTGAACCCAGGGTGGGAAATTTAGCATGGGCGTTTATTGGCTGCTCAGATTGGGCCAATATTGGCAATTACGTTTTGCCCAAGCTACTAAAGCAATTGGTGACCAGTGTTGGGCTATTCTTGCACCATTGGTCACCATTGGCATTTTTCCGCTAGGAAATTAAAGGATTTTTTGGTTAAAATAGGGACTGAATAGCTGTTCTGCAGATATTACATAATTTTCCGCAGAATATGTAGAAATTTCAGTAATTTGATCAATTTATGAATTTTTTCTATTGACATCTTCAAATTGTAAGCTCTTATAAAAAACTGTAAATCTTACCAAAAATATCCGTAAATTAAAATGACTGAAAATTCTCTAAGCTCGGCAGCTCTTTATCTTTTTCTCGACGTATTTTTGATCAGTAACACTAGAAATGATACAATCTTGTGATGCAATGTTATAATTGAAAAAAAAAATTTGCTTAATTTTAATCTCCATTTTACACTTTAATAACAAAAAACTGTCATATATGTTATTTATTTTTGTAAAATCTTCTTTTCAATTAAGCATTGGATAATAAGATAACAGATTTATCTTTCACAAGAATTTAATAATTCCTTAATTGAAAAAAACTATTTTATAATTATAGAACAAATATGGCTGGAAATTTTTTTCAATATCAGACATTTTTGCGGTAGATTCAGTTATGTTTTCTGAAAGTTTCATTTTCAAGAAAATTCAATTGTAAGAAAAAAGAATTCTCCTGTCTGTAAAAGTTATTTATCAAGCATTGAAGATACAAGATTCCTTCATTATTAAAGAACAAGTTAAAATAAAATTGACAAAAAATTGAAAGTCGGGTTTTTTGAAAAAATCAATTTTTAAAGTTTTTTAGAAAAACCGCTGCCATTTTGTTAATTTTAAACCCTTTTTCATTTTTCCGGTAGATTTTTAAAGAAGACGTTTAAATCGAGTTTTTTGACAAATTTCTAGTTATTGAACGTACAGATAGTTCTTGAAGTGTCCTAACATAAATAATGCGTTTTGTTGAAAATTATTTTTTTACGACAGTTTAACTATTCTATTACGGGGTGAAGGTTCATTTCTTTTGATTCAAATACCATTTTTCTTTTGTTCAGAACTTTTTCTTCTTAAATTTTAATTATTCTATTTTTGTTTAAAAATTAAAATGTTTGAAAGGTGTTTTGCGGTCAAATTGGTTAAAATTCTAGATATTTTATTGAAAATTAATTTTCCCTTAGTGGAAAAAGATTGTTTTACCTAAAAATTAAATTCTTCTATTTTTGGTTAGAGTAAGGCATTGCCTAATTTTTGCAATAACATCTCAAACAATTAACTAAAAAGTATTTACTATAAAAATGTAATGAACTAGGATAGAATATATTAAGATTATACCATTTTTCTCAATTAAAACAAAGTTTGGATACAATCTTCCCGAAAAAATGTGGGAGTTGGAAATGGTGATGGAACTTGATCATCGCGAAAATTCGGACGAGGCGCTTCGCATCAAAATGCATCAATTTTCTACTTATTTCTATTTATAAAGTATATATTTCTAACAAAAAATGAAAATTTTAGATAAAACAAATTAGTTTTTAACGAAAAATCAACAACAACAAAAATTCTCAAAAGAAAATTCAATTTTCAACCGAAGAGGTGAATCTTCAAAACATTTGAACAAAGTAATCCAACCAAGTAGTTGAATTGCTAATTAAAAAAGATTATCTTTAAAAAAATTGTAAGATTTAAAACCAGAAGGATGAATTTTTCAATAAAAAAGATTAATTTTCTATCAATACAAGATAAATGTTTTTGAATTTTTGAGAGAAAAAGGCGAATTCTCTATAAAACAGTTGAATTTTTAAATAAAAGACTTTAATTGAGCGTGCGGATTGCACAACGATCTTAGCGTTCGAACTCAGGCTGCCTTGTGAGCAAGAGAGAGATAACGCGTTTTTACGGACCGAGTTGAGATTAGACATGACGACAGTTTAAAAATTATTTTTTCAATTAACTCGGCCCGTAGCAACGCGTTATCCCCTCTCTTGCTTACTATACTGGCTGAATCCAAGCGCCATGGTCGTTGTGCAATCCGTCTGCTCAATTTTCTACAAAAAAAGTTCATGTTCAACCAAGCAAGATGACTTTTCTTCCATGAGAGAAAAATTATCTACGATAAGACGAATTTTTCACAAATTAAGTCAATTTTCAACAAATTAGTTGAAATATTTAGTTTCGTATTTAACCAAATATTTGAATCTTGAACTACAAATGTGAATTCCCAACAAAAAAAGGTTATTTTCAATCAAATTGTTGAAGTTTCACGTAAAAAAGAAAAAATTGTATAAAAAACAGTTTAGCTTTCAACCCAAACGTATGAATTTTCAACTTTAATGATTAATCTTGGAAAAATATATGAATTTTGAACAAATTAGTTTAAATTTCAACCAGATAGTTGAATTTTATATCAGTAAAGATGAAATCCTAACAAATTGTATAATAGATAATACTTCTAGCAAGAACGATTTTAATTTGAAATAAAAAACAGTTTAATTTAACCAAAATAGTAGAATTTTCAAGAAAATTGTTGAATCCTCAACCAATACAGATTGTCTAATGGGTTCTATTAATTGAGTTTAAATTGAAACAAAACACGAGAAAACAGGGAAAAAGGAAAGTTTCTAGAAAACCTGGAGAAAAGGAAGAATTAAAAAAACAAGAAATGGGGGAGATGACTGTGAATAGGTCCGAAATATGAAAGTGCTCTTCAAATTTATTAATCAATTATTCAACTATACCATTGCAGAAACGTGCAAATATATCAACTTGGTCAAGTTCATACAAACTTTATTTATTTAATGAAACTTCATACTATTGTCAACATTTTGTTACAGTTTCATATACTGAAAACTGAATTTAAGAAACCTGGCTTTACGACGTTCCTGGAATTTCAGTTTTTAGCATTTTGATGATGCGGGGACCGCCGAACCGAAAGAGAGGCAGTGCTCTGTCATACGAAAAACTGTAGTCAATATAGCCACTGCAGGCTAGACCCGAAATCTCACTTAAATTCAGGTTTCAGTGTATTTAAAAAAAAAAACAAGTTATCGCTGAAATACATAGGGATTTGTCACTCATTGTAGTAACACCCAGGCGGAAAAATTATATATAGTTTATATATAATGTAAAGTTTTATATATAATATTCATAGTTAGAATAGGTTCTGGCTTTCTAGAGAGAAGAGAATGTGTGAATTGTGCGGGAAGGGGGATGCAAAATTGGAGCATTGGTTAGAGAAATGTGAAGAGGTGGAAAGGAGGGGATTAAGCACGAAGGTATTGTTGCATGAAAGGGGTGACAAAGGGCAGTAGCATGGGTGAAGGGGGTGTTGAATAAGATAGAGAAGAAGAGAAGGAAGGAGGAAGAGGAATGGAGTAGGAAAGATTGTAAATAGGAGTGAAAGTAGATGTAAGAGAAATGGAAACATTGTAAATAGTAGTTAAGTATTAGGCGTTAGACGCGGAGACAGAGGCTGGTAATGCGAGGCATAGCGACAAAAGAGCGAAATGCGTGCGAGGCGAGGTGAGGCGCAGCGAGGAAGGTTAGGCTATAGGAGCGAGCGGATTAGTTATAAGGTGTGGATGGATAGTACTTTGTAAGACGTAGCTGTAAGAAAATTCTGTAAAAAAAAGGGAAGTGTAAGCAAGTCAATTTTCTAAGGCGAGCAGGCTGAAAAATAAACATTTATCTATCTATATAATATTCATTTGTTTTATAAAAAAAATGTATCAAACAAATGCATATTCTATATAAAACTTCACACTATACAGGGTGTCTAAAAAGTCCCGGGATGGTTGGATATTTCCTCAGGTAAAATATTTTTCAAAAAAGTGGAGGTAATCCCTGAAGTAAATTTCAACGAGGAATTCAATGGTGACCTCCGTTTTGACTTTGAAGTTGATCTTCATGGCTTTTTGAAGGTCAACTTTGTTTTTTTGAATGGAAACCCTCTTTTTTACATCTGCAATCGATAGAGCGGAAACTTCTACGTTCAGGTACGTACCCAAGTCATAGGTCAATTGTAACGGTCAAGGTCAGTTAGAGGTTATTTGAAACTAACAAAGTTTTTCAAGAGGTCAATGTAATTCCTGAAGTGAATTTCAACGAGAAATTCATTGGTGAGCTCTGTATTGATCTAGATTACAGCGTTTTGAATATTATAAAATCATATGGAAATTTTTTATTAAAAGTTACAGGTCTTCTGGTGAGAGTTCTGTTCCTTCCCGAAGAGTTCTACAGTTCTATACCGTTTTTCGATACCTAAGTCAATACCTAAGTCAATACCTAAGGCGATAAAATACGTCCTATACCGTTTTTCCATACAAATATTTCGAATCGAAACTAAATTTACCAATTAAGAGTACGTACTTACTATCTTTCGCTAAAATATTATTATGGCGTAAGCTAAAATTTCGGAACGAGAGAGGGTATCTGTATTAATAATGCGTGGTTGGGGAGATCGAGTTCGATCTTATGATCAAGTTCTTTTTCTGTTTAATCGCACTTTTCGTAGTGGAGAAGGGTTAAATCCTGTCTCAAAATCAACAATTGAAAGAACTGTAAGGCGCTTTATGAATCATGTATCTATCAAGGACCTTCAGAGAACTGGTCGGCCAAAATCTGCAGGATCTGAGGAGATGCAGATGAACATTGCCCAAGCATTTGTTGAAAACCCATACCCTAGTTTACGTCGAGCTAGTGATGAGCGTGACGTTACTCCTGAGACAGTGCGAAATATTTTAAAAAGCATTAATTTCCATCCTTACAAAGTTCATCTGGTAAAAGAGCTCAATGAAAACGATCCTGATCGTCAGGTTGAATTTTGTGAAATTATAATGGACAGAATTGATAGAGGTCCTCTTTGCTTGAACAATACAGTATTTTCAGATAAATCTACTTTCACTTTAAAAGGTGAAGGTAACAGGCAAAATTATAGATATTGGTCCGACACAAATCGTGATTGGATGTTGGAGAGTCACACATAATATCCACAGAAGATTAATGCTGTAACTCATTTTTACAATCGCATAGCTTTTTGTCAAGAAGCTCAAGGTTTTCAGTTCGAACATCTTCACTGAAGCGTGAGAGGCAAGGGGACTCACGCTAATCAAGCACCCCAAAGGGAACAGAATTTACTACGTCCACGTCGTTGTTCCTGGGTAATACTAAACGTAAACGTAAACTGCTTGGAAAAAACCTTGAAGATCATCGCCAAGATCAATACAGAGCTCACCAATGAATCTCTCGTTGAAATTTAATTCAGGACTTGCACTGACCTCTTGAAAAACTTTGTTAATGTCAAATAACCTCTAACTGACTTTGAACGTTACAATTGACCTATGACTTGGGTACGTACCTGAACGTAGAATTTTTCGCTCTATCGATTGCAGGTATAAAAAAAGGAGTTACCATTTTAAAAAAACATAGTTGACCTTCACAAAGCCATGAAGGTCAACTTCGAGGTCAAAATGAAGATCACCATTGAATTCCTCGTTGAAATTTACTTCAGGAATTACACGGACCTCTTGGAAAACTTTGTTAATTTCAAATAACCTCTAACTGACCTTGAACGTTACAATTGACCTATGACTTGGGCACGTACCTGAACGTAGAACCTTCACTTTTTTGAAAATATTTTACATGAGGAAATATCCAACCGTCCCGGGACTTTTTAGGCACCCTGTATATAAACTATATATAATATTTCCGCCTGGGCACCTAACTTAACCATGATGATAAACTTTATCAAAATCTTTTTTTTGTGCATTGTTTGTGCTGCGGCTTGCTACAATTTAGATTTAAAGGTGACTTTTTAGTTTAACTAAACATTCCAACAAAATTTTGTATTATAATCATGTAAATTACCGTTAAAACTATAGTGATCCGCTTTTGGACTTCTGATTAGATATTATGTTTTCTTGCCTTAATAGTAGACTTTTTAATAAAGGAGCATTAACTGTCAACCAAATCGCTTGCTCGCAAGTTTGAGTATGCCTGGGGCACGCGACCGTTGTTTCTTGCGCTTCGCGCTCGATTATGTATTTGCCTCATGCTACGTGCTCGGTTCTTGTATTTTACCCACATTCGTGCACAGACCTTTTAAAATTTAAGCTTAAGTCATCCATTATTGTAATTTTCTGATTGTGAATTCTCTTTTGGTAAAAGAGCTTCGCTCGAAAGTTTGAGCGCACCTGGGGCGCGCAACTGTTGGTTTTCGCACTTTGCGCTCTTGAAAAAATTGGTCTAAAAATTTTTGAAAAAGCTCTATGTTTTTGAGTTCTGATCGAAAATTGCTGCTTAACGAACTCGATCTATTTTTTGGTCCCTCAAACCGTGTAGCAAAACACAATTCAATTCGACTAGTCTTTCGAAAGTTATCGGGTATACAAAAAACCAGCACCAGCGCCACCACCACCAAAACAACGACGACGATGTCACTGGGCAGACAAACAGACATAAGACTAATTAATACCTTTTCATTATGGATGAGAATGTTAAAAGAGGAATTTTTTAAAAAGGCAGAAGGGGGGATAGGGGAAAGACTTTGTCGTTTAAGCGTTTGATAAAAATAACAAATATTTCACAATATAATGGTTCAATTATCGTTTAATATCGTAACATACACTTTAGGTTCATACGATAAAATTGAAGTTGGGAGGCCCTGTCTACGTTCTTAGGGTTTTGATCCGTTTTCGAATCAAAAACAGAATTGTAGTTTAGGGTCTGTTTCTTCTGCAGTTAAGTATCCTCGGGTTGGTCGAAATACCAAGTGATGACGCTTGTGCTGGAAAATTTCCTGTTACGCCATATTCTGCAAATTGGTCATCTCTAATCAATATGCGATCACTATTTCGGATTACAAATGCTTGACCCGTCTGATCACGAAGTGGTCTGATAGGCCTGCCTTCGGGCCTGCTATACGGCCCAAATCCAACGATGGTATCATTTTTTTGTATAAAAGATACCAAACCTTGAAGTTCAGTTAACTCATTATCTTGGCTTCTACGGAAGTAAAAGTTATTCCCAGGACTTAAGAATATTCGAAATACTAGCGTACGGGCACTGCAGCAAACTGAAATATTCGAAAAAGTTTAAAGGTTAATAAATGTTGTAGTTATTTAATATAGAACAAGTCGATACCCGCACGTTAAAAAAACCTTTCTTGAAGTTAACGTCTAAAACGACTACTCTAGCGTTTGTTATCTAAAAGTACCACTCTGTTTTCTAAATTGGCATATCGGTTTAGCACCGCATACGTACACCGCAAACACCAGATAGGTTTAGTAACAAATACTCCTTGGTATAGTATATCATTAAAAATAAGTGTTGAATTTACTACAAGAAATCAAGGAAGTTAAAGAATTCAGAGAAATCTCAGAATTCACAGAATGCATCAAATTTAACGAATTCACAGAATTCAGGAAATTCGTTGAATTTGTAGAATTCACGAAATTTATAGAATTTACGATATTGCTGGAATTAATGTAATTCCAGAAATTCTCAGAATTCTAGGAATTCATGGAATTCAAGTAATTTACAGAATTCGATAAATTTATGAAATTCAAGTAACTCACAACATTCGAGGAATTTAAAGAAATTATGACATTCTTGGAAATAAAGAAATTCAGCAAATTCTTTGAATTTATGGGATTGATAGAATTCACGGAATTCATGGAAGGTCAACAATTTATTGAATTCAATGAATTTACGGAATTCAAGGAATTCAAGGAATTCGAGGACTTTAAGGAATTCAAGAAACTCACGCAATACAAAGTTTCCAGGAAATTCAAGGAATTCGTGAAATTTATGGAATTCAAGTAATTTTAAGAACGTAAGGAATTTCAGAAATACAAAAAATTCATTGAATTACTCTGATTCTGTCAGTTTCTCTATTTGTATGAATTTTTCTATTTGTATGAATTCCTTAAATTGGATGAATTCTTTGAATTGAATGAATTCATAGAAATCTATACATTCCTTTAACTACATGAATTCCTTGAATTGCGTAATTTCCATGAATTCCTTAAATTAATACTCTTAGTAATCACTAAAATAAATATGTGTTTCACGTTTGAGTCACAAAATCAATTTAAACTACTTTTTATTCATTCACACGCTTTTTCGTTTCATACAAATTCCATTTCCTCGGAAGTAAATACATTTTTTTGATTAAACTTTTCTTTCCTGTATTCAGCATACCCATATCTCGGCTCGCTTATTTTTTTAAGTTGAAAATTAAATTTTTTATTGCGATAAGCCAAATTTCAGATCGATTAAATTCTAACCTTGAAACTAAAACCGAATTTTCTCAAAACTAAATGACCTTTTTTGCATCCAACTTTTTTCCCCTGTATTCAACTATTCAATATTTCTGGAACTTTTTTTAAATTGATTGTTCGATTTTTTACCATTGTTCAAAGACTACTCGGATCGAGTGAAAAAAATATGTCAACCGGATTTTGTTAACTTTGTGCTATATTACCCAAGGGCACACACATCATGTATGAAAAGTAGTGGTTTCTACCCCAACTGGGGAGGGGGAGACCCAAGAGGTTGGGTGGGTGGGGTGTGGGATTCAGTGAGATGGACTGGAAAATGTAGATTTCACTTAATATAATACTAAACATTTCATGACTTTAAGTAAAAATTATGAAAAAGCTTTTTTTTTAAATAAGAAAATAGCCCGTCGCTACCCCGGCAGCAGAGGGAGTGTGCGCCCCTGATATTACCTCATAACTGGTAAGTTATTTGCTATCAAACTTTTTTTCTATCGATTCAGGAATACGTCAGTTCGAAAGTATATTTTTTTTCGTTTTAATTGCGAATTCTATTTTACAGAATGTTTTTTTCCTCACCTGTCAAATTGCCATTTTATCCCTTACCTCCTTATGATCTGCTACCCTTCAAATATAAACCATAATCATCTATATAACTTATAAAATACACTTTATAACTACGGTACTATCAGAACAAACAGAAAAGTGACGCAACTTCTATTTCAAATTCCTCAGTGAGAAAATAAAAGTCTCGCGCAACATGTTTATAACAATGACGGGACATAGAACATATATGGTAATTATGGGGGGAGAGCATTAATGCTTAATAACCATTGAAAATTTATTTATAAACAAATTTTCTCTTTTAAATGTTATTTACTTGAACATATTTTTGTTTATTTTAGTTATTGAAATTAATTAGAGCACGAAATTTAGCCATGAAATGGATTAAATTTCTGACGCAAAAACCATAGGGTGACATCTCTTTGTTTGCCAAAATCAGTTAATTATAAGAAATAGTGGTTTAATAGTTGGCGGAATTTTAATTGTAGCATTACGCGGGACTATCTAGTGCCACGTCGCAATATTACGTCAGGGGGGTTCACTGAACCCAATCTGAAAAATACCGGATCGGGTTTTTGAGAGATCCGGACCAAAATTTTCGGATCAGGTCTCCTAATGGAAACATATCTCATTCGAGGATCTAGGATCCACTCTAGGTCTAGGAAGGGTTTCCCAATTTTTGGTCCTTATATAAATATCAATTGTATTTATTTAGCTAATATCCTAGGTTTCTAGCTAAGACCCTAATTTTTCTTAATACCT
>NC_046658.1:96157866-96159975 GCF_010883055.1 Belonocnema kinseyi | reverse complement strand
ATTGTATATTTACCAATAAAAATATGGATAACTGCTAGAGAAATGACCAGTGTACCAGTGACCCTCATTTTTGCCAGTTGGCAGAACGTGATTGGCGGAGGAATTCTATATCGTAGTGTAACTAACGAATGTTCCCGAAGTTATTTTAGCAATCTATATATACTAGGCGTTATCTCATCTATCCTTTAAAATTGGTACATTCTTTATAAAATCGTCTGGAGGGGAGAAACGTACATTTGTGGTATATTTGCAGTGCTGTATTTACATTAGACAGCGGTTTAGATTTTTATTATTATTACAGAACACGTCTGTTTACACGTAAATTGCCTTGTTCTTGCTTGGCAACTCTTCATAAATAAATGATTAACAAAACACTAATTAAAATTGTATTTTTTTCAGAATCGATACAATTTTTATATACAAAATTGTATAGAATTGTATAGAATTCGTATAAATTTTAAACAAAAATTTTTGTAATAAAATTACTGTTTCTCCAGGTATAAGGTTCTTATTATACCTAAAATTTAAAGTTAGAACTGTCAGAAAAAGGCAGGGAATTTCGAAATTGTAATTCTGTATCAACCCTAATTTGGATATCATGCGATTAAATAATAGAAAATAAAGCCTTGGCAGGGATAACGTTATTTCAGCCAAAATCTTTTCCACTGGATTTCTTGTTTAAATTGTGATCCTATTTTTATATCTCTTATCATAGAGTAAATACAATTTTTAATAGAAGGCGTGCTGAGGCTTCCATTATAGCACCAAAATATTCAATAGAGCAGACTTAAATATTCATGTAGAAAAAAAATCCAACTAAGCCCAGATGGAAATTGACCATTGGTCCATGCTTGGCCCAATCTTGGGACCCAGTGATACCAACGATGGTGCAAAATTGTTCACCAGTCTTGGGCCACCATTTGTCTTGAAAGCATGGGTGCTTATTGGCTGCCGAGATTGGGTCAATATTGATGATTAGGTTTTGCCCAAACTCCGCCAATGATACGCCAAATCTAAAGCGATTGGTGGCCAGTATTGAGCTATTCTTGCACCAATGGTCCACTATGTCATGTCCCAGCTAGGATATTATAGGGTTTTTAGTAAAACTTGTAAATGAATATAAATTCTCTAAAGATTTACAGAAAGGATCCGTAAAGTCAAGAAATCCCCTTTTTTATTTGTGGAAACCCTAAATCAGAAATTTGTTTTCATTATAAGAAAAACCGTTCCCTATCTTCTTTAGAATCCTTCGAAAATATTTAGAAGTTTTTAAACTTTCATTTCTACATTTTTTTAATTTTATCTTGGCAGTGCAAAAAATCCTTATGCAATTAGTTAAACAAACTTTTCAAGCTCTTCAGATTTTTCTCATCGTTTTTTTCTTAATTCAAACCGGTACCAGTATAAGTAATAGCATCGTCAGACACTGTGTTATACTTGTAAGAAATTACTTCTCTATAAAATTTAATCTGCATTTTACACCTCAATAAAAAAATCTGCCATATATGTTATTCATTAGTTGTAAAATGTTATTTTTCCCTTCAAATATTAAACAGTGAGATAAAACAGATTTTACTTTTACACGAATTTAACAATTCCTTAATTGAAAAACGATTATTTTATAATTGTAGGAGAAATATTACTTACATTTTTTTTCAGTGTCAGAAATTTTTGTCGATAGATTTAGTAATGTTTTATAAAAGCTTAATAAAATAAAATTATAGGGATGAATTTAAATTTTTCGATTCTTAAACAAAAATAACGTTATTATGAGAGGTGAAAATATAATTAGTTCAAATTGGTTGGTTTTATTCAAATTACACTATATATAATAAAGCGCTATTTTCAATATTCATTTAAGGAATGCTGACTACCCGACGAGTTCCTGACTAGAACTTTTCAGTCCTTTTATCTTAATATGCCCCTATTAGAAGCCTGGCTAAAATACAAGATTGAGGCCTTATTAGAAACAAATAGTTTTTCTGAATACAAAACACGGAAAACTTTCCTACCGCCTTAAAAGTTTAGTACACATAAAATCATGAGCTTATAAAAAGGTTTAGTATTAATTTGAGTGGTCAAAATTTTGTCCACTGTTGGCAGGTTCCT
>NC_046658.1:96155679-96157766 GCF_010883055.1 Belonocnema kinseyi | reverse complement strand
ATCAAAACCCAACCGAATATATATATATATATATATATATATATATAACACTTGCGGGAAAAATGCAGAAGGCGGTTGTCCTTGGGTCACTCCGTGTTCTTAGGGTGCGCGAGGCTTTTGCTGAACTTTAAAAACAAACAAAAAAGTGACAAAATCTATTTCAGATTCTTTAAGAGCATGCTCTTCGTGACCACGTGACCAAACTATTCCCCGGATATGAGCATTTTTTTTGGTGTTCACTGTTTCCACACGCATTGAGGTATCGTGTTTAAAATTTGACAGATTAAATAAAAAGCACTAAAGAACGTTTGTATACATCAATATGTTTATAGATTTAAAGAGAGTTTATTTATAAATCGATGAAATAGGATATTACCATTCGAGTTATAGCACTTTGCAGATAATTTTTGGTTTCATTCATTTTGAATTTTTTGTTTCGTGTATATTGAGAACTGACACCATCTTTGGACTTAATCGTCTAAACCTTAAAAAAATTAATGTGAGCAATAAAATTTTCACATTCGTTGCATAAATCAAAAATAAGTATCTGCATACACGTAACCTATCATTATTTTTGGAGCATTTTTATCGATTTCTAGCGGAGAGAAAAAGAAACTTTGAACGTCGATAAAGTCGAGATCACGTGACTAAGTTCAATCATAAAATTTTTGTGTGGAGAATGAAATGATTTTCATTTCTTTCGGTCCTCACTACGTCCACACGGATTGAGATATCGTGTTCAGGATTTAGGAAGTTACACCGAAAGGACTAAGGAACGTTTGTATATATCAAAATGTTTATAATTACGAAGAAAGTTTTCTAGTGAATACTATAGGAATAGAAAAAAAAATTAACGTTGATAAAGCAGATGCCTCGATTAGAAAAAAACGAGCAACATCTTAGAATGTGATACTCGAAAATTCATCCAAGTCCCATCTTGAGAAATGTTCATCTTCAGAAAATAATTGAAATTTTTTAATGGTTATATATTCTTATGGATTTTTTGTACTGATGTGAAATAATTATAAGTTATGCCAAACCAATAATAATAAAATTTCACGGGGGGGGGGGGGCGAAAGGCAAGGCGAGTCCGACGCTAAGCCACGCCGGTTGGTTCACTGTCAACAATAGTTATCAGCTGATCGATTCAACGTCAAAAATAAAACGTCAAGAATTATCGAAGTTTGTTGGAAAACTCCGAAGAGTAAATTTGATCACATTTCTGGTGTTGCTATGTTTCCAATTTTAAATTTATCTTTTGTTTTTAGGAGCAAAAAAATTAAAATCATTCTACACAAAAATTTCACGGACGAACTTAGCCTCGTGATCTAGACTTTGATTGATCTTGACTTTGTTGATTTGCAACGAATGTGCATATTGTATTGCTTACATTAATTTTTTTTAAGGTTAAGACGATTTAGTCCAAAATTGGTGTTAGTGCTCAATATACGCGAAACAAAAAATTCGAAATGCATCAAACCAAAAATTATCTGCAAAGTGCTATAACTCGAATGGTAATATCCTATTTCATCGATTTATAAATGAAGTTTCTTAAAAACTATAAACAAATTGATGTATACAAACGTCTTTTAGTGCTTTTTATTTAATCTGTCAAATTTTAAACACGATATCTCAATCCGCGTGGACACAGTGAACACCAAAAAAAAAGCTCATAACCGGGGACTAGTTTGGTCACGAGGTCACGAAGAGCATGCCCTTAATAAGAAAAAAATAGTCTCGCGGAAAATGTTTATAAAAATTAACTAAAATAGAATATATGATTCTGGGGTGAGTAGTATTAGAGTTTGATAACCAAGGAACTTTTACTGATGAACAAAATTGTTCTGATATAATGTTATTTGCTAAAAAATAATTAATACTATTCAGGACAAACTTACTTAATAATGTTCATAACCATTTTTATTTTGTTTATTTTAGTTGTTGTAATTAATTAGAACACAAAATTTCGACATAAAATAGTAAGGACATACCAGGTGTATACATATGAAACCGGTATTTTTTCAAGAAAAAAACACATTTATTTCAAGAGAATGATAATAAATATTTTATTCAAAGTATGCGCCCTC
>NC_046658.1:96141161-96155579 GCF_010883055.1 Belonocnema kinseyi | reverse complement strand
ACGCCAATTAGCACAAATGGTAAGTTCCGACAGTGCCTACAAGTGTGCCTACTGGCCGCTAGATGGCAATACCGGTTTCATATGTATACACCTGGTAAAAGAGACATAATATGCAGAAGAAAAATTTGTGTAATAACGAGGGGCTATCTAGTGCTACGTTTCTACATTACATTAGGGGGGTTCAGTAGACCCGATCCGAAAAATGCCGGGATTCCCTGATTTTTTTATCACTTACAAACGTATTAATGGCATGTATTTTTATCTAATTTCCTAGGTTTTTACATAAATCCCTTATTTTTCTTAATCCCTGATATATATATATAACCATCTATCTCACAGTCGTGAAACGTGGTTATTGCTTAAGTTTAATTGCGATTTCGCTGGGATCGGGTGCAGTTTTCCAAATTAGCACCCGCACCCGGCGAAATCCTGCGCGGTTGTTATTATGGTAAATTTGTAATATATGTATATGTATATATTAAAGATTTGTCATAAGCACAGCCGCACGATTTCGCCGTGAGCGGGTGCTATTTTGAAAAACTGCACCCGATCCCAGCAAAATTGCAATAAAACTTTAGCAATATATATATATATATATCACTGTTAAAAATGTTTGCAATTTTAATATACATTTACTATACATTTGTATAGTAAATCTAAGAACTCAGTCTATGAAATAGTTATTAAGAGGCTGCATAGTAAATTTAATATACATGTATATTGATCAATTCTTAGAAGAGCCAGGTAATTTCACTCTACACAAATTAAAAATAATTTCAGCAGTAATGTTTAATTCTAAATAATAAAGAATTATTTTTGTTTCTAGTTGAAAATAAGTTATACTGAGTTTCAAGTGGATAAGTTTAATTAAATGCATAATCAAGACACCTAACCTAAAATCAGCAGTACTCACGTAAAAATTCTGATATTGGCAGTGTATTCTTATGAAAACCCCCTCGTACGTTGCACTTTGATTATAAATAAGAATTTAGTCGATGAATTGTAGTTTATTATTTTAGTTTTAAATATTTGACAAGATTTGAATACATCAAAGAACTTTAACTTTTATGCACTCTATTTTACTACTAATGCTTATTATTTTACAATATAATGGTATTTTAAATTTACTACACGTATATGCATATTGCTTCTATTACATTTATAGTAAAATCGCTATAGAAATTTCTAACAGTATATATAACCACCTATCTCACGTTCGTGAGACGTGGTTATTGCTGAAGTTTTATTGCGACATCCTGTGGTTGTCCTCATGACAATATTTTAATATATATACATTGCTAGAAATTTCTATAGCGATTTTACTATAAATGTAATAGAAGCAATATACATATACGTGTAGTAAATTTAATATACCATTATATTGTAAAATAATATACATGTATATAGTAAAATAGTGTGCATAAAAGTTGAAAGTTCTTTGATATATTCAAATCTTGTCAAATATTTAAAACTAAAATAAAAACCTACAATTCATCGACTAAATTCTTAATTATAATTAAAGTGCAACGTACGGGTGGGGTTTTCATCAAAATTCACTGCCAATGTCAGAATTTTTACGTGAGTACTGCTGCTTTTAGGTTAGGTGTCTTGATTATGCATTTAATTGAACTTATCCACTTGAAACTCAGTGTAACTTATGTTCAACTAGAAACAAAAATAATGCTTCACGGAGAAAAAGATATCGCACAATGATATCGCAAAACCTCTATATTGCAAGAATGCACAATATGATAACGTACAATCAGGTTCTGGAGCTTTGTGCGATATTGTAATGCATTAATATTACAGAAAAAAATGAAGTTAAATTTTGTTCCTGTCGTCTGCTATACGGCGTCCTTAGCTGCAATGGAAAAAAGGCAGAGAATGAGTGAGTTCGAGCTATAAAACGGGACACCTGATATAAAACAATAACAGAAAAAAGTAAAAAATTGTTGCAGGTCAGACCTGCAACTGAGGTTAGGAAAATCATTTTGAACTCGTCGACGCAAAATGTAACTGACAGATGGGAATCCCCATTTCTCTCAAATTTAATGAAGTTTAACGATCTGGCAAGGTTAATTTTTGTTCCGGTGAATCTTTCACCTGGAATCGATGTAAACTTTATCTTTAATTTTTCCTATGATCGTATAAGCCTTACGTTATAGATTGCATAATTATGCGGTATATAATTTTAAGACTTGCAATGTACGATATCACGATTTTGTGCTATTGTAATGCGATAATTACGATATATAGCGCAGGAATTACGATATATATTGTAATTCATGCGATATAGTTTTCTCAGTGTTTATTGTTTAGAATTAAATATTACTGCTTAAATTATTTTTAATTTGTATAAAGTGAAATTACCTAGCTCTTCTAAGAATTGATCAATATACATGTATATTAAATTTACTACGCAGCCTCTTAATAACTATTTCATAGACCGAGTCCTTAGACTTTCTATACAAATATATAGTAAATGTATATTAAAATTGCAAACATTTTTGTCGGTGTATGTGTATGTGTGTTTATGTGTATTATAAAATTGCATTTGTATCAAGAAAATGATAGAGAATTGCGAAATCAATTATCAGTGGACTAACGACCTTCATTTTTATCAGATGGAAGAAGGTGATTGGCGGAAGAATTCTACGTCGTGGTATTATTAATGAATTTTCCGGAAGATATTTTAGTGACATATTTACACTATTCGTTACCTCATTTGTCCCTTAAAAATTAATTCGTTGTTCATAAAATCTTTTGGAGGGGAGAAACTTACATTGCTGAATTATTTGCAGTGCCGTATTTACATCAGACGGCCGTTTAGATTTTATTACATTTTGACAAAACATGTCTACTTTCAATTAAATTGCCTTTTTTGCTTATCAACTTTGCATAAAAATATAATTAAAAAAAATACTGAGTAAAATTTATTTACTTTCAGATTCTGTACCATTTTTATATACAACATTGTATAGGCCAAACTACGCAGAAAATGTTTAGTAAAAAAAATATCTAAAATAAAAACAGCTTTAGTTAATGAACGCATGGATAGTTACTAAAGTATCCTAACATAAATAGAAGTACAAAAATAGAAAAACACATTGGCACATTGACAGAGCGGTGCTTTGTCATACAAGAAACTGTAGCCAATATATAGCAACTGCAATCCAGACCCGAAACCGTACTTAAATTCCGGTTTCAGTGTATTTAAAAAACAAGTTATCGCTGGTATGTGTAGGGATTTGTCACTCATCGTGATAACACCTAACTTAGCCATGATGTATTGTTTGTGCTGCGACTTGCTACAATTTAGATTTAAAAGTGACATCTTAGTTTAACTAAACATTCCAACAAAATTCCGTTTTATAATCACGTCATTTACCGTTAAAACTATAATGATCAGCATTTGGACTTCTGATTAGATGTTACGTTCTATTGCCCTAATAGTAGACCTTTTAATACAGAAGCATCAACTGTAAACCAAATCGTTTCGCTCAGAAGTTTGAGCGTGCTTGGGGCGCGCAACTGTTGGTTCTTGCACTTTGCGTTCGGTTTTTGCCTTTCTCCCACATTTGTGCAAAGTCCTTTTAAAATTAAGGGTCAACAGATCGAAAACTGTAATTACTTGATTGTGAACTCTCTTTTGTTAAAGCTCTTTCGGCTTTAACAAACGCATTCTCATCACGTATCTCGTGCTTCGCACTCGATTTTATCCCAAATGTGAACTTTTCTACATTATGCTCAACACTTTTAACAAATATAAGATACTTTATGCACCTTTGACTAGGATTGCTTATTCAGATATTGAAAAATAATTTACAAATGTAATTTTTCAGCTACACTGAAAAATTTATAATTAGTTTTTATTCATTATTTTTTGTGGGATCAAAATTTAAATTTGCGATTTTTCAAATAAAAGTCATAAAGTTATTAAGATAATTTTGTAAATTTCACATTTTTCGTATTTTTGTCTACTATAAATAGCTGTCGATAGAATTTTCAAATCTTGAACAAAAGTTTTTGAGTCAGTAGTGCTCAAAACGTCGACATTTGATGAAAAAGGCGGAAGGGAGGGGAATAGGGGGAAGACTTTCAGACTGAGCGTTTGATAAAAATAACAAATATTTCACAATATAATGGTTCAATTATTGTTTAATAACGTAACACACACTTTAAGTTCATGCGATAAAATTGAACTTGGGGGGCGCTGTTTACGTTCTTAGGGTTTTGATCCGTTTTCGAATCAAACACAGAATTCTAGTTTACGGTCTGTTTCTTCTGCAGTTAAGTATCCTCGGGTTTGTCGAAATACCAAGTGATGACGCTTGTGCTGGAAAATTTCCTGTTACACCATATTCCTCAAATTGGTTATCTCTAATAAATATGCGCTCACTATTTCGGATTACAAATGCATGACCCGTCTGATCACGAAGTGGTCTGATAGGCCTGCCCTCGGACCTGCTATACGGCCCAAATCCAACGACGGTATCATTTTTTTGTATAAAAGATACCAAACCTTGAAGTTCAGTTAACTCATTATCCTGGCTTCTACGGAAGTAAAAGTTATTCCCTGGACTTAAGAACATCCGAAATACTAGCGTACGAGCACTGCAACAAACTGAAATATACGAAAAAAGTTTAAAGGTTAATAAATGTTGTAGTTATTTAATATAGAACAAGTCGATACCCGTATGTTAAAAAAAACTTCTCTTGGAGTTGACGTCTAAAACGATACTCTAGCATTTTTTGTCTAAAAGAACCACTGTGCTTCCTAAATTGGCAGATCGGTTTAGTCCCGCATACTTACACCGCAAATAGCAAATATGTTTCGTAACAAATACTCCCTGGTATAGTATATCAATAAAAATTAGTGTGGAATTCATTACAAGAAATCAAGGAAGTCATAGAATTCAGAGAAATCTCGGTATTCACAGAATTCGCCTAATTCAGGAAATTCGTGGAATTCGCAGAATTCACCAAATTTATAGAGTTCACGATGTTTATGAAATTAATGTAATTCCAGCAATTTACAGAATTCGAGGAATTCATGAAATTCAAAGGATTCACAGAATTCGAGCAATTCACCGAATTCAAGAAATGCACAGAATCCAAGAAATTCGGAGAACTAAACTAATTTACAGAATTCAAGGAATTGACGGAATTCAAAAAATTTATGCAATTTAAGGAAAAATAGCAGAATTCAAGGAATCCAAGCAATTTAAGGAATTCAAGGAATTCAAGGACTTCAAGGACGCAACGAATTCCAAAAATATAAAGAATTCCTTGAATTATTCTGATTCCCTGAGTTTCTCTATTTGTACGAATTTTTTTATTTGTTCCTTGAATTGGATGAATTCCTTGAATTGAATTAATTCCTAGAAATATGTCAATTCCTTGAATTGCGTAATTTCCTTGAATTCGATAAATTAAAACTCTTAGTAATGGCTAAAATAAATATGCATTTCATTTAAACTACTTTTTATTCATTCACACGCTTTTTGTTTCCTACAAATTTCATTTTGTCGGAAGTAAATAAATTTTTTTGATTTAACTTTTCTTTCCTGTATTCAGCATACCCATATCTCAGGAGCTTTTTTTTAATTGAAAATTAAATTTTTTATTGCGATAAGCCAAATTTCAGATGCAATAAAATTTTAACCTCAAGAATAAAACCTAATTTTCTCAAAACTAAATTACTTTTTTTGCATCCAAGTTTTTTCCCCAGTATCCCACAACTCAACATCTCTGGAGGTTTTTTTTTTTAAAGTGATTATTCAATTTTTTACCACTGTCAAAAGACTACTCGTATCGTGGGGAAAAAGAATGTCGACCCAATTTTGTTAACTTTGTGTTATATAACCTCATAACTGGTAAGCTATTTGCTATCAAACTTTTTTTCTATCGATTCAAAAATACGTCAGTTCGGAAGAATATTTTTATTTTTCGTTTTAATTGCGAATTCGATTTTACAAATTTTTTTTCTCTCCTGTAAAATTGCCATTTTGTTCCTTACCTCCTTATCATCTACTACGCTTCAAATATAACCTACACTCATTTATATAACTTATAAAATATACCTTACAACTACGGTACTATCAGAACAAACAGAAAAGCGACGAAGCTTCCATGTCAGATTCCTCCATGAGAAAATGATAGTTTTACGGTACATGTTTATAACAATTACCTGACATAAATTATGTACTTATTGGGAAAGAGCATTAATGTATAATAACCAATGAACCTTTATTGATTAAAAAAATTTCTCTGCTTAATGCTATTTACTTGAACCTATTTTTTGTTTGTTTTAGTTATTGAAATTAATTAGAGCACGAAATATCGCCATGAAATGCATTAAATCTGTGACGCTAAAACCATAGGGTGCTATTTCACTTTTTTGTTGGCAAAACCAGTTAATTGTATAAAATAGTAGTTTAATACTTGGCGTAATTTTAATTTTATTATAAAATAAATTATCTAATCAGGTAAAATTTATCAAATAAAATATTTAAAAGAAAAATTTGTAGAATTGCGAGGGGCTATTTAGTGCCACGGCGCAGTATTACGTCAGGGGGGCTCACTGAACCCAATCTGAAAAATCCCGGATCGGGTTTCTGAGAGATCCGGACCAAAATTTTCGGATCAGGTCTCCTAATGGAAACATCTCTCGTTTGAGAATCTAGGGTCCACTCTAGGTCTAGGGAGGGTTCCCCAATTTTTGGTCCTTATATAAATATCAATTGCATTTGTTTAGCTAATATCCTAGGTTTCTAGCTAAGACCCTAATTTTTCTTAATACCTAAGGCACATATATATGTATATATATTAATATTGTATATTTACCAATAAAAATATGGATAACTGCTAGAGAAATGACCAGTACATCAGCGACCCTCATTTTTTCCAGTTGGCAGAACGTGATTGGCGGAGAAATTATATATCGTAGTGTAGCTAATGAATGTTCTAGAAGTTATTTTAGCAACCTATATGTACAAGTCGTTATCTCATCTATTCCTTAAAATTATTAGATTTTTTATAAAATCGTCTGGAGGGGAGAAACGTACATCTGTGGTATATTTGCAGTGCTGTATTTACATTAGAAAGCGGTTTAGATTTTTATTATTATTACAGAACACGTCTGTTTACACTCAAATTGCCTTGTTCTTGCTTGGAAACTCTTCATAAATAAATTATTAACGAAACACTAATTTAAATTGTGTTTTTTCAGAACCGATACAATTTTTATATACAAAATTGTATAGACCAAATTGCGCAGATAAATTTGTAGTAAACAAATTATTTTAAATAAAGAGGGTTCTATTTATTAAATGTATATATATTTCTCAAAGTATATCCTCACATAAATATTGAAAACTATTTTGGTAGAAATTTATTAAAAATTTATAAACAAAAATTTTTCTATTAAAATTACTGTTTCTCTAGATATAAGGTTCTTATTATACCCAAAATTTAAAGTTAGAACTGTCAGAAAAAGGCAGGGAACTTCGAAATTGTAATTCTGTATCAATCTTAATTTGGATATCATGCAAATAAATAATAGAAAATAAAGCCTTGGCAGGGATAACGTTATTTCAGCCAAAATCTTTTCCACTAGATTTCTTGTCCAAATTGTGAGCATATTTTTATATCTCTTATCATAGAGTAAATACAGTTTTGAATAGAAGGCTTGCCGAGGCTTCCATTACAGTTCCAAAATATTCAATACAGCAGACTTAATTATTCACGTAGAAAAAAATCCTGCTAAACCCAGATGGAAATTTACCATTGTCCCATGCTTGGCCCAATCTTGGGACCCAATGATACTGACGATGTCGCAAAATTGTTTACCAGTCTTAACCCATGCTTTCGAGACAAATGGTGGCCCAATTGGGCCACCATTTGTCTAGAAAGCATGGCTGCAGTTTGGCTGCCGAGATTGGGCCAATTTTGATGATTCGGTTTTGCCCAAGCTTCGCCAATAATACGCCAAATCAAAAGCAATTGGTTGCCAGTATTGGGCTATTGTTGCACCAATGGTCAACATTGTCATGTCCCAGCTGGAAAATTATAGGATTTTTAGTCAAACTTGTGAATGAATATAAATTCTGTAAAGATTAGAAACTTCAGTTTAGGGTTTACAAATTTTCAGTAATTTCATAATTTTTTCCGATTGACATCTTCAAATTGTAAGCTCTGATTAAAGAAACTGTACATTTTACAGAAAGGATCCGTAAAATAAAATGAATGAAAATTTTCTAAACTCTGCAGAAAATTCGATGAGTTTTACAGAAAAGTGTTGCTGTTCCTATTTTAACTATCAAACTATGTATAGTGAAATCCCGTTTAGGTTTACTCCTCCGAAACGAAAACATCTCACGTAGGTGAACTTAAACGAACTTAAACGAGATTGAACTTATCTAGGCGTAAACTTAATCGGGGTTTCAGTGTATTCAGAAAAATTCAGGAGCACTAGGGTGCTCACAAAATCCCCTTTTTTTATTTGCGAAAAACCTAAATCAGAAATTGGTTTTCATTATAAGCAAATGGTTCCCTATTTTCGTTCGAATCTTTTAAAAATATTTAGAAGTTTTTAAATTTTTATTTCTACAGTTTTCTTTATTCTATATTGTGCAATGCAAAAAAAAATCCTTATGCAATTAGTTAAACAAACTTTTGAAGCTCTCCAGTTTCTTCTGAACGTTTTTTTTTACTCAAATTAGTATAGCAGTAAAGGTAGTATCATTTTTAGATACTATGTTATACTTATAAGAAATTATTTCTCCTAAATTTAATCTGCATTTTATATCTCGAATACAAAACCTGTCATATATGTTAGTTATTAGTTGTAAAATGTTTCTTTCAATTAAACAATAAATAATGAGGTAAGACACCTTTTTCTTTTACAAGAATTTAAAAGTCCTTAGTTGAAAAAAAACATTTTATGATTGTAGGAGAAATATTGCAGAAATTTCTTCTGAATATCACTAATATCTAATACTTAATATCTTAATATCACTAATTGTAAAAATATAATTATTCAGGTTAAAACCGTTTGAAAAAGGTACGCATTGTACCGAAACATTATAAGGATTGAGAGGGGAGTTGTTGAATTAAATAATTTTTGATTTCGAAAAAATAGTTTTTGGGTAAATTTTATTTTAATTTATTTGGACCGTAAGACATTAAGAAGAATCTATGATTCAACATTCTTATCAGAAATTTTTGTCGATAGATTTAGTAATGTTTTCTAAAAGCTTAATAAAATAAAATTATGGGGATTAATTTGAGTTTTCCGGTACATACATACGAGTTGTAAATTAAAAAATTAATAAGAATATTAGAATACATAAAAATGTTGGATACATAATTTAAAATTTTTATATTTTGTTGCTGAAAAGTCTTTGTTTTTGAATATAAATTTTTATTATTAAATTAAAATTATTTCTTGAAAAAAAGATCCTACTCCATCTTCACTCCATTGGGAAACGAACCACAAAACTTTTGATTTCCGGTCAGGTGCTTTTCCAATTAAGCTATTAGAGGGATCAGAATAAGAACTCTTGATTCAAAAACATAAAGCTAATTTTTAGCTTGGTGTTAATGGTACAAGTAATTATTTAAAAAAATTTTTTATTTATCTGCTATATCATCAGAGATTGTACCTTACCGACAGTAGCTCAACCCTCCAAACCATGAAGGCAGAAAATCTACACAATATCGATCAAGTTAAGAATCTTCAATAACAGAAAATGCTTAATGTCTTAATAAGACTAGATGGAAAATAATATTTTTAAATTAAAATTATTTCTTGAAAAAAAGATCCTACTCTGAATACTAAACATTTGTACCCCTCGTATGACAGATAACTATTTTCCGCTAGCTTTCACTAACACAGTAAAAATGTAACTTTACATATTGAAAACAATTTTATTTTTCTTAAAAAAAAAATAACGTAATTGCGAGAAGTGAAAATATAAATTAGGTAAAATAAGTTGGTTTTATTCAAATTACACAATAGATAATATAGCGCTAGTTTTCAATATTCATTTAAGGAATGCTGCCTGAGGTCCGACCAGTTCCTAACTAGAACTTTTAAGTCCTATTATCTTAATCTGGCCCTGATAAAGGCCTGGCTAAAATAAAAGATTTAGGCCTAATTAGAAACAAAAGAACTTACAAGTAAAGTTGTTTTGGCAATATTCTGATCACAGTCTCAATCGACACGGGGTTAAATGTGGCGATTTCTATCTGGGTTTAGTACAAATAAATTTATGAGCTTATAAAAAGTTTTTAGTATTAATCTGAGTGGTCAAAATTTTGTTTACTGTTGGCAGGTTCCTGGTCAATCGATTCAACATAGCAAAGTAGAATAGAAAGACTTATTTATAAAATATAAACAATAATAGCATATATAACTTATAAAACATGTTTGATAACCAAGGAACTTTTAATAATAAACAAAATTGTTCGGATAAAATGGTATTAGAACACGAAATTTCGCCATGAAATGAATTAAATCTGTGACGCTAAAACCATAAGATACACCCTGACGTTTTTTTGCCAAAGCCAGTTAATGACATAAAATAGTAAGGACATAAAATAGACATAATTTGCAGAATAAAAATTTGTTTAATCACGAGGGGCTTCGTAGTGCTACGTTGCTACATTACATTAGGGGGTTCACTAGACCCGATCTGAAAATGCCGGGATTCCCAGATTTTTTTATCATTTACAAAAATAATAATGGCATATATTTTTATCTATTATAAAATTGTATATTTATCAATAGAAAATAATAGAGAATTGCTAAAGCAATTATCAGTAGACTATCGACCTTCGTTTTTACCAGATGGAAGAAGGTGATTGGCGGAAGAATTTTACGTCGTGGCATTACTAACGCATATTCCAGATGATATTTTAGCGACATATGTACACTAGTCGTTACCTCATTGGTGCCTCAAAATTAATTCGTTGTTCATAAAATCTTTTGGAGGGGACAAACTTACATGTCTGAGATTTTTGCAGTGCCGTATTTACATCAGACGTCTGTTTGGATTTTTTTATCATTTTTACAAAACATGTCTGCTTTCAATTAAATTGCCTCTTTTGCTCGACAACTTTGCATAAAAATATAATCAAAAAAATACTAAATAAAATTGTATTTTCTGTCAGATTCTATACCATTTTTATACACAAAATTGTATAGACCAAAATGCGTAGAAAAAGTTTAGTAAAAAAAATATCTGAAATGAAAACAGATCTATTTATTAAACGCATGGATGGTTCTTAAAGTATCCTAACATAAATAGAAATACAAAAATAGAAAAACACATTCGCAGAAAATCCACAACCACCGATAATCGAACCCTAACTGCCTATGCTGTAATAATCGCCCCCTATCTAGTACCTAGAAAACTACCGTATTTTATAACTTCAAAAGCCAAAAGTTGCAGCTGTTAGTAATAGCTGCTGTTTCATAATTATTTATACAATTTTTATAAATAAATACTTGGCTCTCTTATTTCAGAGTTAACAAGTTCAGCTTTTTGCAGAATCAACGAAGAATGCCTTGCCAATGACTCCTTGCTATCATTTTTTCAAATTAACAACTATTAATCACTTTAACAATATTTTAAAGCAAATTTAAATTTCCATCCTTATTCCACGAATAGGCTCAATTTTTAAAAATTTATTGCCCATTACTTATACCAGAAGAAATTAGATTTTAAACAAAAAAGACGAATTTTCAAGAAAAGAGTTCAATTTTCAACCAGGAGAGATTGTTCAGTTAAGAGAGAAAAAAAATTTCACCACAATAATTGTTAAACTTTTATGCTAAAAGGCACAAAAATATAAATTTTCAATGAATAAATTAATTACCAATCAAATACTTGAATATTCTACCTTCTCTTGTAAATCAAAAAGAAGAATTTTCTACAAATAGGTTAAATTTTCAACTAGAAACTATAAATCTTTAACAGTATAGGAAATATTTAAATTTTTCAGTTTAGAAAATTAGTTTTATACAACAACAAAGTTTTTTTTGCACGAAAATAGTTAAATTTCCAATAAAAGAGATGAATCTCTAACAAAGGAATTCTCCTTTTAATATATAGTTTAATTTAAAATTAAAAAGATCAATCTCTAACGAAGAAGATTAATTTTCTACCAAATCAGACGAATGTTTATAAAACACATAACTTTTCAACAAGCTAAATCTTTAACTAAAAACTATAAATTGTCAACCAAAAATGGAATATTTCAAATTTTCAGTTAAAAAAATGAATTTTTAACCAAAGAAACTAATTTTCAACAAAGGAGTTGGATTTTTAACTAATTAGTTAGATTTTTAACCAACTGGTCAAATTTTCGATCAACAAAATATAACTTCTTAGTAAGACGTTAAATTTTTAGCAAAATGGTAGAATTTTTACCTAAAATAGCTGAATTATTATCAACCATAAATATAAGCAAAGGAATCAAATGTGGATCGGATTTCAGAAAGAATGTGTTTAAAAATATAATTATAATCAAAAATAAATGTCTTTTTTTGTAAAATTTTGGGTTCATCCTTTGGAACGCAATTCATAAATTGTCGAATTTCCAAAAACTTTCCTATGAGTTGGGGAACGTTTATTGTCACGGTGTGATTTTGATCCACATTTAGGCCCCCTGTTCAAGTATAGGTCAGTCTCAGAAGATGTTACAACCTAGCGTATTATGGAGAACAAAATTTTCGAAAATAAGTTTCAACATTAAAAATAAATCTCTGTGTGTTTGGCGCTGAAGATTGATAAAAAATATAAGCTAATGCAATTTAAATGTTAATATATTACTTAATCCTAATAAACAATAAACTATTTGTAAATGAATTGTCAATAAAAAATAATTTTATGCAAAATATTTGTAATGAAATTAAAATATAAAATCATATTATATACTTTTACACTGATTAGAAAATAATTCCAGGAGGTATTTTTTGTCTACTAGCTATGTCAAATAGGTATGAATATAATAAAAGAAATTGAAGTTCTTGACATGAAGGATTGAAATGAAAAAATAAAATTTGCTATGCCATAGTCTTCTTTTCTTATACTAGTGGTATAAAAATATGAAAAATACGAAAAATTAAGAAAATATGATTTCCACAAGACTATATTATTAGAGGTTTTAAAGGCCTTTGATTTCAAACTTCGTAATAAAAATACATAATTAAAAATAGATTTAAAATTTCGGACACATTGTATGCAACTAATTGTATCATAGGTTTAAGAAACATATCTTAAAAATTATTTTAATAATCTAAAGCGGGAATTATACAGTGATAAATAAAATAACATTATTTAAATTCGAAACTGTAATTAATATCAGGAATCTTTACAATTATTTTCTTTATATTTTATTAATTATTTTAAAACGACCTGGGATCGATATACAGTTTCCACTACACGTCCTCATCGCCAAAGTAACTTACTAAAAGCTGTACAAGAATATTATGCCCAACACGTGTAAAAATAAATTATTTTTTGATTCAGTACCCTAAAATGAAAATGCATTACATTTTTTGGAAAATGTATGTTTTTAACACATATTTTTCTTAAAAACGTCTGTTTTTCCAGGCGAAGCATTTTTTCATAAAATCAAAGTATCGAATTTATCTTGAAAACAACGAAAGATGCCACACCTAAACCATACCTACAAAAAATCCCTCTTGATCTTTTATGATCGCTGGAATCGTTTACGTCTTTATGAGAGAAATTTGAAAGCTCTATTTTCAGTAAAAAATTATTCTTGTGGCTTAAAAAATGGTTCAACCCATATAAAGCTAATAGGATGCCCTTCTAAAGCAAAATCTGCAAAAAATTGCAAACAATAAAAAAGGCGGACTTTTCAGAAAATCGTTTCTTTTCAAAATTCGAAGAAAAATATATAACACACACACACACACACACATATATTTCGTTTAGGTAATGCACTTTAAAAAAAAGTAGTTTCACTAAAAGAAAAATAATTGTATGAAAATGTTGTTATTTAGAATTAATAAGAGTGTAACATAAAAACAGTTTCCAAATTATGATTCTAGAATTCTTTATCAAATTACTTAAATTGAAATATTCTTTAAATTGAAAACACTTTCAACTAAAAGCATAAAAAAACATCTAAAGCTATTATAATTGCAAAATGACAGATTAAAATTGAACAAAAAAAAAGTAACGCTGCAAGGTACAGCGTTACCTTCAAAATGATTAAATTTTTCAATAACACAGCCACACAAAAAAAGTGTATGGATCTGGTAACAAGACACACGTATTTCTATGGATTTTGGGGCGCTGAATTCAAATTCGGTATCAATAATCACCCATCACGTCATGGTTGAGCCATAACCTCAAAAAATGACGAAAAATCATGCACTGA
>NC_046658.1:96139765-96141061 GCF_010883055.1 Belonocnema kinseyi | reverse complement strand
ATTTTTCTTCAAGTGGTTCATTAGTCCGTTAACGTCAGTGCAGTACACTAAAGACGTCTCTTCGCCTTTAACGAAAAACTTTCTGAATTCTTTGTCCCTGTCACGATAGAATGAAACTTTTGTCTTTGGCTCTAGAAGATTTCTTCTTTTTAAAAATGAAGCGGCAACTTCAGCGCCGTCTTTCGGTAATCCAAGATCTCTAATAAAATCATTCAGTTCTAGTTGCGACACTAATATTGGAACCTTCAATTTCATTTTATGCACGCCATATTCGTCATCTTTTTCGTCATTTTCATCGGAATCAACAGAACTATTTTCTGTTCGATCACTGGTTTCACTACCGTCTCCATGACATTGACTTTCAACTTCCATTCTATCATCTTCTAAAGCGCTTAAATCAGTCTGGCGTGCATTTTTATTTATTTTAATTGCTCTTGTGACTGTGCACACATTAATGTACGAAATTTTATTTTTATTTTTGGCGTTGAACCCTTTGACAGAATTCATGCAAAAGTAGCAGTCCTTCACAATAACGGGGTTTTCCCATGTGGTTGGTGTAGAGTACATGCGGTACTTTTCGTTGTTTGAATTTTTTAGACAATACAACATAAGTCTGCAGGAATTGCAAATGACGTGAGGAACCCATTTTGTTTCGTGGTGCAGCAATTTACGCTCAAATCACTTTTCGTAAAGACATTTCACTTCCTCGTCGATTGATTTTCGCAAACTGCTCACTTCATATTTGCTGCAAATGTAACAGAATGAATCTGAGCTATTCTTGCAGGCATGAGATTGAGAAATGCTCGCGGTTTTTTTCCTTGTAGCATGAGACTCTACACCAACCAAGTGATCCATTGATGAAGAGCTACGGTTGCATGATGACGACGTCGGAAAGCCCGCTTTCCCACCCTGACCAGACGCCGATACTGGGGTTTTTCCCTGCATCGTAATACACTTTTTACCTGTGTCTGCCATGACAGCATGAACGCCGTTTACCCAGGGACTCAGCCAATGTGGATCCGTTGCCCACCGTCATCACGTGGATGTGCCCTGGTTACAGACACAGGCGAATAATGCTAGCAGCAAGCGGTTACGAAACTCCAGACATTTACTGCTTTTAATGTCAAAATATGAAAGTACGCAAGAACAGGGTTGTCAGTGTAATCGGTTAGGTTAGGTCAGGTTTTGTTAAGCTAGGATAGGTTAAACCTCTATGTAGGTTAAGCCGAAGCTGAATGAAACGGTACCGCAAACACAACGGGACAACACAATCAGTTTAATTGTGTTTCGTGAAGT
>NC_046658.1:96097393-96139665 GCF_010883055.1 Belonocnema kinseyi | reverse complement strand
GTTAAAATGCTTCTTGAAAAAGTTAATTACACGAATCACAAATGGAAAATATGTGGTGATCTCAAAATCATAACAATGATATTAGGCCAACAATCGGGTTTCGCGAGAGAGCCATGCTTTATATGCCTGTGGAATAACAGAGATCGAGCCAATCATTACAGCAAAAAACATTGGCCTTTAAGAGATTCATTCAAATCTGGTTCTCATAATATCATCAACCAAAGCCTCGTTGATCCTGAAAAAATTTTACTACCACCCCTCCACATAAAGCTTGGTCTCATGAAGCAATTTGTCAATGCGTTAGACAAAGATGGATAATGCTATAAGTATATATCCCTTAAATTCCCTAATGTTTCAGACGCTAAATTGAAAGAAGGAGTCTTTGATGGACCACAGATTCGAATATTGACAAGAGATACTAATTTCGTGAGCCACATGACGAAAATTGAAATGGACGCTTGGGAAAATTTTAAAGCAGTAAACGCAAATACCCTCGGTAACAAAAAAAGTCCAGACTACGAGAATATTGTTTCGAAAATGATAAGAAACTGCAAAAAGTTAGGCTGCTTAATGAATTTAAAACTTCACTTTCTAGATTCCCATCTGGATAAGTTTCCGAAAATGTTGGTGATTTCAGCGAAGAACAAAGGGAATGTTTGCATGAAGACATGAAAGTGATGGAACAACGATATCAGGGTAGATGGGACGAGCTCATGATGGCTGATTTTTGCTAGATGTTGAAAAGGGAAACGAATGTAGGCCTTAAACGTAAGCTTAACCCTTTGCATCGTTCCTTCGAAGAAAAAAGGATACGTTCTAGCAGGCAGAAAATAGACTGAAGTAGGTCTATAAATCAATTTAATTACGATAAAAAGCAAGATAAAATGTAAACACGAAAGATTGTATAAGTATATCCTTTAAGTTTAAGAAAAGCAGAGAGAAAAAATTTTAAATAAAACTCTTATTCATTTGCATGTTTAAGTTACAGTTCTACATTTTAATTAATACAAACATTGTCAGGTTAATTAAAATGGGGTCAATTCTACTTGTAGTTCTAAGTTTCTTCAAATGAGTAATGTGCGTCTAAATTTTTAACCACCTGTAGTACAATGAAATGAATTTTATTGTGTAACAACGGGAACACTTAAGTTAAGTTGTGTTGCGTTAAGCAAAATTTCGGTAGGTTCTGTTAAGTTAATTCATTTGTAGGTTAAGATCGAGTTAACCTATTAAATATAGCACACATTTAAGACTGAGAACCGTACGCTTACATAGCTACACGTGTGGTTGAATTTCATTAGGCTACGTTAGGTTAGGTCAGGTTTTGTTAGGTTAGGATAGGTTAAACCTCTATGTAGGTTAAGCCGAAGCTGAATGAAACGGTACCGCAAACACAACGGGACAACACAATGAGTTTAATTGTGTTACGCGAAGTTAAGTTAGGTTAGGTTAGGTCAGGTTTTTTTAGGTTAGGATAGGTTTGACCTCTTTGCAGGTTAAGCCCAAGGTGATTTAAACGGCACCGTAAACACAACGGTACAACACAATCAGTTTAATTGTGTTTCGTGAGGTTAGGTTAGGTTAGGTTAGGCTAGGTTAGATTTATTTCTAGGTTAGGCTCGAGTTGACCCATTCGATGTAGCACACATTTGCTACTGGGAAAATATGCTTTCAGAGCTTTACGTATAGTTCAATACATTTCTGTTAATTCAGGTTAGGTGAGGTCAGGTTCTGTTGGGTAAAGTTATGTTAAATAAGTTAATATCAGGCAAGGGTTGATCCTTCACAGTTGTCGACATGTTTTGAAGTGAAAATTTGCATCACTGGCATTATTTTGAAATTTATTTGCCTCAGTGCATGATTTTTCGTCATTTTTTGAGGTTATGGCTCAACCGTGACGTGATGGGTGATTTTTGATACCGAATTTGAGTTCAGCGCCCCAAAATCCATAGGAATACGTGTGTCTTGTTACCAGATCCGCACACTTTTTTTTGTGTTGCTGTGTAATTAATTTAAAATCACTTAGTGACAAGGGCCTAATTAACAAATATTTTTAATTTTAGCAAAATTTGGAATTGTTTAATTGTTAATGCTTCTATTATCAAATTTTAATTTTCTGTAAAAATGTTTCTTAACCGAAAAATGATCAGTTTGTTTTTGTTTTCAAGGCACCCTGAAATATTTTAAATTTATATTGAGATGCTGCATGCTAAAAATTTATCATTTTAGTTAAAAAATCATTGGTTTAACAGAATATTTAAGTATTTTTTAAAAATATTGTTGTCTTTTTTTTTGTTGAGAATTTATTTTTCTAACATTATATAGTTTTTAAAATCATTTCTTTAGTAATATAGCAGTCCTCAGTTTGAGGAATTATGCGATGAAATTATAAAAATTAAAGCCTTGACAAAGGTGTGGTCTTATCTACAACAACTTGTTTCACTGAAATCCAAGTTCAAACAAAGTAGAAAAATCCTTGGGTGGGAATCGCTCATCATACATTGAGCACATTTTTTAATAGAAGTAAATTTGATGATACAGCGTTATCTCTGCCGATGCTTCAATTACAAGTTGAAAAGTTTCCGAAATTTTCGGATCATACCTCTTAAGGCAAACAGCTAGATCCGGACCCAAAAATACAGGTCCGGGTTCCGGACTTGCAAACCTTTGGTTCTATGGTCTCGAATTATCCACTGTAGGGAGATTTCCCCAATTTTTGACCATTTCTAAGAATATTTACCCTTAGCTGCCACACTTCCCTGGAATCACATAGCTGCCACACTTGGGTCAGTTTGACCCAGCGAGAAAAATGATTATTACAAAAAAGTTAATAAATATTTTCATTTGAAAATTTGTTGGGAGGATCTTCAGAGGTTACTTTGATAAGTGATTTAGGTTATTTAAGAAAAACTGGAAATCGGAAAATGTCGCTATAAATATGGGTTTCTTAAATTCAGGAACTTTAAAGAAGTAGGCCGGGGTTAATGTGACCCAAGTGTGGCAGCTAAGAGTTAATGACATTTATTTAGCAAATTTCCTAGGTTTTTAGATAAACATCTGATTGTATATATACTGATAAAATAATAGAAAACTGTTAAAATAATGATCAGTGTACCAACGACCCTAATTTTTACCACATGGAAGAAGGTGATTGGCGAAGGAATTCTATATCGTGGTTTAACTAACGAATCTTCCACAAGATATTTAAGCATCACACGTAACCTTGTCGTTATCTCATCTATCCTTCAAAATTAAGACATTCTTTAGAAAATTGTTTGGAGGGGAGAAGCTTACTTCTCTGAGATATTTTCATTGTCTTATTTACATCAGGCGGCGGTTTTGATTTTTTTTTATTATTACAGAACACGTATGTTTTAAATTGAATTGCCTTTTTCTCAATTGGAAACTATGCATAAGTAAATAATAAATAAATACTAAATTAAATTGCATTTTCTTTCAGAGCCTATGCAATTTCTATACACAAAATTGTACAGACCAAACTTTGGAGAAAAAGTTTAATGCTGAAAATATCAGAAATTAGAACAGTTTTAATTATGAAACGTACAGATGGTTCTTGAAGTATGCTAACATATTAAATACAAAACTAGAAAAATGCATTCGCAGAAAATTCGAAAACACAGAGAATCGAACCAGATTATCCCCAAAGCTACCGCAGGGTATAAATTCGCTTTACTGAGACAGAGTCACTTATTCGCTACAGACACTATAGTAACTTACAAAAT
Organism: Belonocnema kinseyi; assembly: GCF_010883055.1. Taxonomy (NCBI): domain Eukaryota; kingdom Metazoa; phylum Arthropoda; class Insecta; order Hymenoptera; family Cynipidae; genus Belonocnema; species Belonocnema kinseyi. The sequence continues at coordinate 96,135,922 of NC_046658.1, read as the reverse complement.
TTAAAAAAAAATCAATTTATCTCATATTCTATTAATAAAATTTATTTAAACGTAAGATTATCTATATTTTGTTATGAAAAGGAAAAGTTTTAATTAATTTAATTCGATAAATTTTGTTTATAGCAGTTGTAAAAAAATTCTAAAAATATGCCAAATTATACAAATTTGGTTATTTTGGCCCGTGTGCTAAAAGCTTTTTTTGGCCCAATTTTCTTCGACAAGGCTTAAATTGAAACTTTTGGCATGTGAAATTGAAGTAACAAATAAAATTTTCTGTAATAGTTTTATATAGCAATTGGAAAAAAATTTTAAATACGACGATTTGGGAAAATTTGGTTACTTAGGCCCCTATGCTATAGAAGGTTCTTTGAGTCCCGTTTTCTTTCAAGGTGACTCAAATTGAACTTGTTACTATTGAGGTGAAAAATAAAGTTTTCTACGTTACTGTTTAATTATTTTTATATCAGTAGTTAAAAAAATAAGGCAGATAAGAACAATCGGGAAAATTTTATTTTTATAGCCTTATGCTGCAAGATTTTCTTTTAGTTTGATTTTTTTCATGGGGAAAGCTAAAATTGAAGCTTTGGATATGTAGAGTTGAGAAAAATTGTATGTTGTAGTTTTCTCTTTTAATAGCAGTTATAAAAAATAAGAAAAATACGTTAAATTAGGAAAATTTGGTTTCTCAGGCTTCTTTGCTATTGAAACTTTTTTTCAGTCAAATTGTCTTCGACAAGGACTCAAATTGAAACTCTTAGCATGTAGAAACGAAGTCAAAAATATAATTTTATATGTTATTGTTTTTTTGTAGCAATTGTAACGGAACAACAAAAAACTGGACAAATTTAGACAATTTGGTTATTTAGGCCCCAGTGCTAGAAGCTTTTTTTAGTCCAATTTTCTTCGGGAATGGCTCAAATTAAAACTCTTCGCATAGAGAATTTAGATAAAAAATTAAGATTGATATTTTAGGGTTTTTCCCACATAATTGGTTAAAAAAGAAAAAGAATCAGGATCATTTTTTTCGAACCCTCCTGCTGTCTTTATTTGATTTAGTAATGAAAAGATAAGAAAAAAATAAAATATTATTATTTAGACCCTTATGCTGGAAAAAAAATTTTTTTGTACGATTTTCTTCACTTCATGGACCCATCTTGAGATTGCTGCCCCACCCCTTCTCGGAAAACTCAACAGAAAACTTTAAGCGATTTTAAAATATAATGTGAAGTAGAAGTATACATTTTATTATAATATGTATGATTTAAAATGCGAATTAACTGTGGTTTATTCTTGGCGATTTAAAACAATCATTTGGATACACAGGAATACTTTTTCTATATGTTACACTCTTTTTGAACAATCACAAAAGCAAAGTCTACGCTTTTGGTTAAAATGAGGTAATTTAAAAGCTTAATTTATTTTTCTTTATAATTGTTAATTGATGAATTAATCATTTTTGTTGCAGATGGGAACGACATCGTATCCTAGTATGACTCAACCGTTTTCCATGTCGCATTCAGCATCGAACATGTCGGCAGTTACTGGCATGCGACAAGATGCAATGGGTGAGTAAAAAAATTATATATGTGTTACATAAATAAAATTACTACTAAATCCTATCTATGAAATTCAATGACTTTTCCCCGACCAATTTTTAATTTTCAATTACAGTTATAAAATTTTCTTTTCGGTATCAAAACAACCTTACACCTAAGAGATTAGTTATATAAATGTAAAAAAATTTGTTTCTAAATTTATTTCAAAAAATTCAAGTAACTTAAAACGATAAATCTTTAAACAAAAATTTGTTATGATAATTTATATTTCCAACAAAAAATATTTTAATTTTTTAATCATAGAGAGTGACATTAAACCAAGAAATAAATTTAATAAATAAATGACCAACTAAATGTATGAATTTTCAAGCAAAACTAAAAGAGTTACATATTCAGTTTAAACAATTAATTTGCGATTAAAAACAGTAATTTTCAACAAAATGGATGAATTTTAAAATAAAAAAGATAGCTGTTCAGCCAAAAAAAAAGAATAGATAAATATTCAGTTGGAAAAATAGAATTTTAACAACAAGAAAAATCGAATACTCAACAAAAAAAATGAATTCTTAACAAAAAATAGATCAGTTAGATTTTTAGTACAAAAAAAAAAAATTTTAACGAAACAGTTAAACTTTCAACCAAGTGGACGAATTTTCGAATAAGATAAAAAATTTGAAGAAAAATGATCAACTTTTCACACCAAAATTGAACTATTCAATTTTTAGTTAAATAAATGAATTTTAAACTAAAGTGATAAATCTTTAACCGAAAAAATATAAAATCTCAGCAAAATAGTTGAATTTTCAACCTAAAAGATAAATTTATCTACGATAAAAACAAATTTGTAACAAATACATGTATTTTAAACTAAAAAGGATCAATTTTGAACCAAGAATAGCATAGTTAAATATTCAGTTAGAAAAATAAATTTTCAACAATAAAAAAACGAATATTCAATGAAAGTAATTAATTTTTAACAAATAATAGATTAGTTAAATTTTCGGAAAAAATGCATTTGCATCCAAATAAAATTAATTGTTTACGAAACAGTTAAAGGTTCAACCAAACTGGCGAATTTTTATACAGAAAGATTACATTTCAAGGGAAAAAGATAAATTTGCCACAAAAAAATGGAATAATTCAATTTTCAGTTTAAAAAAATGTATTTTTAATTAGAGTGATGAATCTTTAACCACAATAACAAAATTTTAATCACATCGTTGAATTTATAACCCAAAAGATAAATTATCTACCAAAAGAGACAAATTTTCATCAAAATATATGAATTCCGAAAGAAATAAAAGTCAACCAAAAAGAAAATTAATTTTCAAAAAAATATTTCAATTTGAAGCTAAGGAAATTACTTCTAAATTAATAAGATTAGTTTTCTACCAAAAAAGACGAATTTTCATCAAATTATTTGTATTTTATACTAAAAGATATACCAGTTACAAAAATAAATGTTAAAAAAAAGAACCAATTATTAACAAAACAGTTGAATTTTCACAAAGACCAGATAAATTTTCAATTTAAAGTTCAATAGTTAAATTTTCAGTAAAAAAAAAAATATCAAGAAAATAGATAAATACTGAAGAAAGAAAAAAGTTTTTCAAGATGTGTTCTTTATGAACGATTTAAATTTTAAACCAAAAATAGTTGAATTGAATAAAAAGGACGAATTTCTACCAAAATACTTAAATCCTCAACAAAAAAATATATTTCAATTTTCAACTAAAGAAATTAATTTTCAACCAGAAAGATGATATTTTCTCTCATGGTATTACTTTTCTACCAAAAAAGACGACTTTTCATAAAACAGTTGAATTTTCACGTATATTAGATGAATATTAAACTTTAAAAAAATTAGCAAATAACTTTTCAACTACATCAAATAAATTTTCAAATAAACAGTTAAATTTTTAACCAAACTGATAATTATAAACAAAGAAGATAAATTTTCAACCGAACATGGATTAGGTAAATTTTCAGTTGAAAAAATTCATTTAAAAAAATAATGTTGAAAAAATTAGTTAAATTTTTAATAAAAACATGGGTTTTAAACTAAAATTATGAATTATCAATAAAACAAAATGAATTCTTAATAACGTAGTTTCACTTTTAACGAAGTGGTTGAATTTTTAGTCAAAAATATAATGGCTGATATTTTAACAAAAAAGCATTCAAATTTGAAACTAAGAACAGTTAAATTGAACCAAAAAATACAAATTTTCAAAAAAATACTTGAATCATCAACCAAAACAGATTAATTTTTAACCATGCAGTTGTGATTTTCAACCAAAAAAGATGCAATGAGATTTTAATCAAAAAGACGAATTCTCAACCAAGCAGTTAAATTTTCAACCAAAAAGAATGACTTTTTAACAAAATTGTAGAGTTGTCAAGAAAATAATAAAATTAACTTTAACTTCGGTTTATCAAAAATTGCTTGACTCAGTGCGAGTTTCTCAGACATTTCTTGACTTTACGTGGCCAGTCTTAAATTTCTTGACTTTGCCTGATCAGTTTAAATTCCCCGCCTTTTCATGACCTCTAGAAACCCTGTCAAAATAGAAAATTAAAATATTTTAATAAAAATTAATCATATTCACACTTTCTTTCGGAGTATTCTGAGACTGAGAGAGCAAATATAAAATAGTAAATTAAACTTGGCTTTAACAGAGTATGAAAATTGAATTTAGGAATGAAAGCAGATTTTATAAAAGAAGATCAGAACACAATAAAAGAGAAAAATTGAATTTAGTAATCCACCTGGGAGATATGAGAAGATTAATCGACGGTAAATCGTTGATAAAAGCTGATATCAGTGAAGAGACGCGCAGTCGATAGGCAATTCGCGAATAGTCTTGATTTGATTTAGAAGCGATATTCCATCTTGCGCCGGAAATGATGTAAGACGGTGCTTGAGCGGAAATGGAGCGTCTTGAAGCAAACGGTTTTCGTACCCAGAAGGTTCACAGATTCGCTAAGTTTCCGGTTCTTCTTTTACGAACTTATTCGATAATATGAGGTCACCATAGGAACCTCCTTCGAATCGGATGTTTAGCAAGATTCTGAAATTTACTTCCGGAATTTTTATTTAATCCTATGGTCTCATCGTGTGAGGCCATTATTATTTAATTTTTTTATTCGAATAAAATATGGGAAATAAGTTGATCTCATAATCACAAGACATGAAACATCCTCTCTTAGAGGTCGAAGATGGCCAATTAAACAACTTTTGGCCAAGTAGTTGAATTTTCAAACAAAAACTTATTTCTCAACGGCGAATTGTAATAGTTGATGATTCTTTTTAAAAATATTTAAATTGTAAATTAACAGCAGTTTAATTGATCCAAAAAAAAAGAATTTTTAATAAAATAGTTAAATTATTAACCAAAACATAGTACTATTTAGTCAAACAGTTGCATATTTAACCAAAAAATATTAAGTTTGCTCTAAAATCAATGAATTTTCAAACTAAAAAGACAAACACTCAACAGAAGAGAATAGTTTTTAAGCAAGAAAGAATATTCAGTCTAGAGAGAAATTTTTTTTAGCCAAACTGATGATTTTTTAAACCAAAAAAGACGAATACCGTGAATTAATTGGACATTTTTAGCATCTCTTAAAATGATTTAAAAATTGTGAAAATACTTAAAGTCTTTAAAATCGGTTAAAATACTTGAATTTTCGTAAAATATTTTGAAATCTTATAAAATTTCTTCAAATCTGTGAGCTTCCTTCAGAACTGATTGAAATCTTTGAAATCCGTGTGTATATTTTCAAATCTTTTTAAATCCCTTACAATAAATTAAAATAATTTAAAAGCCATTCAATTTCTTCGGAATCCCTTGAAATCTTTCATAGTAAAAGAAAATCCTTTGAAATTCCGTTGAATCTTCTGATTTTTTATAAAGTCATGTAACACTGGAATCTTTTGAAACCTCTTAAAATCCTTTGAAATTCCGTGAAATAATTGGAACTTTGAAAATCTTTTAAAATTGTTTTAATCCCTTGAGATTCTCTGAAATTCAATAAAATTTCTGGAAATTCCGTAAAATCTGAATTTCAATGAAAAAATTTTAATTTTTTAAAAATACTTTGCAATCCTTTGAAATAGATAAATATTCTTGGAAATCTGCTTAGTTTATAGTGGAACTAATTTGTTCAAAATGAATGTTTTCGGTTGATGGTTCATCATTTTAACGGAACACATTTTTTTAATTCAAAATTTAATTGTTCTGTTCACATTTTTCATTAATTAATTATTTGTTTTTGGATGAAAATGAAATTTTTTGATGAAAATTTTACGATTTCTTGCTTGGATTGTTAAAAAGCAATCTTTTTTATTTAAAAATGTAACTATTTGTTTCAACAATTTTGTATTTTGTTGAAACATTGTCTTTCGTGGTAAAGTATTAATCTTTTTGGTGATTAATTTACCTTTGTATTAAAAATTCAATTATTAGATTGAATATTTCATTAAAAATTCAAATTTTAGTTTGAACTTCATGTATTTTGTTAAGAATTATTATTTTTAGGGTAAGAAATGAACCTTTTTGGTTGAAAATGTATTTTTTTTTGTTTTTAAAAATTAGTTTTCTTATTGAAAATTAAGTTTTTATACTAATACTTAACTAAATTTTCTCTCGAAATTTTTAGTACAAATTGAACCATTTAGTTGAAAATTAATTTTATATAGGTAAAAACTTATTTATCTAAATGAAAATTTAATTATTCTTTTTTTTATTGAAAATTTATTGTTTTATTTGAAAATTGATCTATTTTGGTAAAAATTTGTCTTTTCTTGGTAGAAAATTAACCTGCATTGTGAAAAATCCAACTATCCGGATGAAAATGCATCTATTAGGTTGAAAATTCCATTGAAAATTTAAATTCTTGGTATAAAATGCATGTTATTTCTTAAAAATTATTTTTTTTTTTTGTATAAAACCAACCTCTTTGGTTAAAATTTCATTTTTTTAGTTTGAAATTAGTTTTCTTTTTAAATTGAAAATTAATTTTTGTACTAAAATTTAACGACTACACTTTTCGTCGAACATTTTTTTTTATGATAGTTATAAATTATTTTTCGTTGAAAATTTATGTTTGGTTTGAAATTTAATTATTTGGTCAGAAGTATTATTTAAAAAAAATTTATCTTCTTTAGTTGAAAATTCATCGATTTTGCTGAATAATTGCCTTTTTTGTAGCTATTCATCATCCGGATTAAAAATTTAACTATTTGGTCAAAAACGTTCTTTTATTGAAGATGCTTTAGTTAAAAGTTCATTTCTATGGTTACAAATTTAACAAATTTCTTTGAGAGTATGTTTTTCTGTGGAAAATGAGTTTTATTTCATTAAAAATATAGGTATTTCATTTTTGCTAGGAAATTCATTTTTTCAGTTGAAAACTTACTTCTTTGGTTAAAAACAAGTTTTTCATATTAGAAAATTCAAATATGTTTGTAGAGAATTAATATTTTTTTGTTGAAAATGCAACTATTTTTTTTTAAATTGTTTTTTCTTTTGCTTTAATTTAACGAATCTTATTGAAATTTAGAATATTTTTTTGGTGAATATATGAACTATTACACTTTTTTATGAGAATTTATTTTATTAAATGATTCATCAGCTTAACAATGTAACTATTTTGTTGAAAAATTTCATCTTTTCTTGTTCAAAAATTAATTATTTGTACTATAAATGTAATAATAAAATTTTACTTTACCAACTTTACATTTTTGTTAGTTCTTTTATGCACACAAATGTGACATTATTTGTCACTGCCCTTCAACTGAAACTAAATTCTTGATTATGAGTGCGAACTTGGCAACATTTCTTTTTTCTAATTTTTCAAATTACCCAATCGATATTGAAGCAAAGCGATAATAATGCTTTGGAGATTTTTTGACACAAATATTGTTTAGAGAAAGATATCCATTGGTGGTTTCTACCAGTATATGCGTTTATTTGTTGATGTTGTTTAACGATGCGTTTCGATATAGATCTATATACTCTTCGAGTTATTATTCACAAAAGATTGTTGGAAAATCTAATATTTCACAAATATAATTGTACAGCTAGTAGAGTTCGTGTATTAAAAAAAAAAAAAAACACGAAAAATCATATTGAATGATAAAAGAACAGAAATATATTTCACAGAAAGTGAAGATAGTTGAAATAAAATTATAAATGATTTATATTCATTGTTGTAGAAATGTTTCCAAATCCGAAAATTGTAGAAATCATAAAACATAACCTCAGAAAAGGTAAATAGGACCACTCCAGGTCCCATAGAAGCCCGTCCGATTTTGTAATTCCTAAAACTGCTGACCCACGGAGTTTCTCAGGGGCAGGGCGAGTGGCAGTTTCGACTCCCGCTTCAGAATGGCCGCAGTGCGCGAGTACTCAGTCGAGTATATTGCGCAATATTATGAATTCCGATTGGAAATGGTGTAGGTAGCCCTGACTGTTTACGTTTTGATGGTGCGGATTTAGTAACAAGGCCAGTGCGAGGCAACTCCCAAAAACTGTTGGGACTTGGAGTGTATTTATAAATTGCAGAACAAACATTTAAAATTAATAATAATTTCAGGATAACATCATAGATTATAATTAATTATAATTAGTTACATTTTAGGCAGTAATAGACAGATTATGAATTATAAGTTAAACTGATTTTAGAGGTTAAGTTAGGATCTCATGTGACAATTTTATCCGGTGAAATCAAATTATTCCAGAAGAATGAAATTAAAATTTTAAATTATTTTTTATATAAGTTTGTGAAATTCGGTTATGATATATAGTGCTTCATTATGTTGTATTATTTTATAATATTAATATATATTATATTTTTTTAATTAAATTTTTTCTGAACATTGATCTTCTTTTGCTCCATCTAGTCTGTGAAGACGTTAAGAAATTCTGTCATTTTTTGATGATAATACAGATTTCTTGAAAAAATTGATTTGCAACACCTCATATTTCTTAAAAAGGATTGATCTCTCGATCCCTCTAGTAGATTAACGCAAAAGCACCTGACCGCTATTCTGAAGTTATGTGATTCGATTCCCAGCAGAAAGAAAGGAGATCTTTCTTCAGAAAAAATTTAATTAACAATTTTTTAAATTTATAGTTCCATCTAGTTTGTCAAGACGATAAGAAATTCTATTATTCTCTGATGATAATACAGATTCCTTGATATATTATATTGTAACTTATTTCCTTGAAGATAATCAATGTATGCTGTTGTTTTAGGGATGTCAGCTGAAGATGAATGGTACAACAAAAGCATCTCGGCCCTGAGAATGAATACAGCTCATCATCCGAACCTTGCTGCGCCGATGTTGCAGTACCAAACATAATTTTAGGCGACGAAGGGCGCGAAGAGTTCTCCGATGAACGATGAAGAAGGACCTTCGTTTCTTTCGTTCGGTACGACAAATAAGTTGCTGACTGCCATGTCGAGTCAGTGGTTTGACCAGCAAAATGGTCGATTTCGAAACCCGACATGAAAACCTCAGCCATGATATGTAAACGAAATCCTAATTTTTCTGCGCCAAGCAATTGCAGAAGACGGTATCAGTAAGGTACCAATGTGGAATTAACTTTTCAAAGTCCAACCTGCACCGAAAGTATGTCTTCATGAATGTAAAGTGTGCACAAAGTGGATGTTTTCCGCACGGAGACGATGCCAGACGCAAAAAGCTACTTTTCGCCCGCTTCTTAAGTCTCCGAGCGGAAAAAGCTACTTTCCGTCAATCGCCTTCTATCCGCCCTTGATACAAAATGTACGATTAGAGGTCAATTTTCGATTCTCAAAGCCTCTACTTTACTGTGGAAAAAACTAATCTGAAGTTTCTAGAAAACCAAAATGTGAAGAGTATTTGTTTTTAGCCAAATATGCCCAAAAATTGGATTCCTTTGGAAAACTAAAACTTAGAAACTAAAAAAGATAGAGCCATTTTTGTTTAAATAGGGGAAGCAAGGGGAAATGAGGAGGGTGGGAGTAGGGGAAATGAGGGGAGGCGTGTAGTAGAAGTGAGGGAAAATAAGGTTCTAGGAAGTTGGGGAAATAAGGGAATTGGAAGTATGGGAAATGGGATAGGAAGAGGCAGTGAGGTAAGGGAAAGTATGGGAAATGAAAGAAGAGAAATTAGAGGAGGAGAATTAGGAAACATGCCAGGAGGGAAAGTAGCAGAAATAAGAGTAAGGCAAGTGAGGAGAGGGAAGAAAGAAGAACTTATGAGAGAGGAAATTATTGGAAGTAAAGACGTGTAGTGTGGGGAGCGTTAGTAAGGTAGTGCAGGTGTGTAGGTGAGGGGAAGGGGAATGTTAGCTGGGTCACTGAGGTGGGGGCAATAGAGGAAGATGTTGGGGAAGGCAGGAAAGGGAGGAAAATCGAAGGTTGAAGTGATGCAGATGAAGTAAAAGAGGTGAGGGGAAATAGAGGAAGTACGGGAGGGGAATACAAAATTTTTTTTAAATTTTCGTTACCCGATGAAAGCTGTTTCTAGAAGATTCAGAATATTTTTTCCACACTAAAATAGAGTTTTTCAGCTAAAAAAATTAAAATCTTCAGTTAATTCCACCTAAATGTACAATCTGACTGGACTAATATAGCCAAAAAATAAAAAAGGAATGAGCTACTTCGCTGCATTACCAGCAATGAAGGAACGCATTTATTCGCACAAAATTGTGCAATTTTTCTTCAAAAAGAACCTTTGGAAAAAAGAATATTGATTCTGATGAATATATTTCATACGTCGCTAATATTTCTTTATACACCGATAGATCCTCGATAAAACTTTTTTTAAACTGTCGAAAAAAATTTCCTGATTACGAATGTCTTCGTTATTTTAAGAAATCCTGGCCAGTTTTTTGGTTAACCAATATTTAGTCATTTTTATCTTTTTTGAGCCAAATAAAACTGGTTTTGGTTTATAAACTTTTTTGTAGAACGAACCGCTTTCAAGTATTTAGCGTTGTAAACAAATTATTCTTTATAACAAAATTGATATATTTGAAAATTTTTCAGAAACTACTGGTAAAAAATACGTAAATTGTAACGGAAAAAATCGGAAATTTTTTGAGGCCAGGGAAAACCGGGAAATGGCAGGGAATTTATTTTTTGAAAGGAAATTAAAAAAATATAAGAAAAATCGGTCCAATCACTCTCTTGATTATGAAATCATTCAGTTTACAATGCGTAATTCTGCAATCATTTCCTTTCAGAATCTTCCAGTTTAGTTCTTCATTTTTAAGTCTATATTTTGAATTTAGAGAATTTTAAACTGCAATTTTGAATAATTGAACGATAAAAATTTAAAAGCGTTTCAAGTAAATAAATTGGGATAAAAAAGTTTTTATTTAATCCTCTGTAAATATGAATTAATTACTGATTTTAACAATAAATTGGACTGTAGTTCGAGTATTAAAAAGAAATTATTGTTTTTCAAAATATATTTCCAATTTCAATAATTAATAGGTATTAAATTTAAAAATGGAAATGTTTCAATTTCAAAGCCTTAATAGTTTAATTAATATCCGCCCGATTGCAATAAATTTAAACGTCCGTTTAAAAATTTAGAAACTATTTTCAATTTTTTAACATTCCATTTTTCAAACATTCAATTTGGAATTTTTAAATTTAAACCAAGAGATTTTGTAGATATGTAACTGTATTTAACTGTTTATTAAAAATAGGCTATTATAAATCAAATATAGAAAACTAAACAATACCTTGCACTGTTAAAATTTATAATTTCCAAGTATAATATTTGAACGTTACAATTTTCATTATTTAATTGAAAAAATAATAATTTGTGTAATTTAAAGTGATGAGTTTCGATAGATAAATGAAAATTTAAAAATTAATGCTTTGAAGTCATTTAAAATTAAAATATTTTAATTTCTAATTTAATCGCATCTTAATCGTTCAATTTGTAATGTCTCATTTAAAATTGCGTTTAAATATAAAATTTCTGAATTGTCCATTTTTAAAGCTGCAATTTTTAAAGATTTAAATTCAAAAGAGTTTCGCTTTTATTGCTTTAACTTGCATTTAAGTTTTGAGTAATGTAACTAATTAAAATATTTCAGCTCTAGGACTCCGTATTTTCTAATTTCAATGAGAGTAAAAAATTGTTGAGACCCGGGAAAAAATCGGGAATTTATGTCTTCGATCAAAACGGCCACCCTGTAACTTCCCTTCATAAATTGTTGTTAAAATAGCCATTCCTCAACATTAACATTTATGAAAAAAAAGTTTTCTTTCGATCCAAATATTTATTCTTTCTCTTAAGGATATATATTTCAACTTTAAATTATACAAAGTACAAATTTTGTTTAAAAAATGTATGAATAGCCTTTTAACTTAAAATCGGTTCATTTTACGACAAAAAAGTGTAAAAACAAACAAGTTTTATTTTACTCAAAGATTTTAAAAATGAATTTCAAAAGTTTTCTTTAAATTAAAAAGAAAGTTTTAAAACAAAAACTGAATAGGATCAGTCAGTGCCTACGAATTGAGAAGTATTAGTGTGGACTACACTCAGATAAATATTTGTCTCGAATTAAAGAAACGGTTTCTTTGACATAATTTTTTTCATTAAGCAAAAAAATAACTTAAAAATAAAGAAAATCATTTCCAATTAAAGAAAAATTATTATTGGAATGAAACACAGTTTCTTTAAACTAAAAAATTTCTTTAAATTAAAGAAATTTTTTACTATAAACCAATGAATATTTTTCTTTGATTCAAGGAAATTTTCTTTAAATCAAAGAATCTTTTTTCTGAGTGTAATACAGAAAATTCGTCAGAATCAATATTATTTCGAGTACAAAGGAAATCTACGCGCTTCGCGCTAGTCAAAATCTAGTCCCAATGATAATTTTTTAGTGTTTACCGTCACGAGTCTATGTCATTGAGATCGCCTATTTTTCTTATGAATAACGTTCGTTAAATCGCTCTTACAAAAGTAAGAGCATTATATATTGTATTTAAGTAGACGCGTCTACATGTCCAAGAAAGTTTACATAATTAATACGACAATGAGAGACGCTCGATTCGACCCAGGTGAAAAAAATAAACTGTTTTATGCAAGATCTATATATAATTTCTATATAAAAATGAGGCCATAAAAGTTATATCAGCTTAAAATATTCCTATCGACTAAAGAAATCTTATAAGCTCAGGTAATTTTTATAAGCCCAATTTTATACCCATTCTTTACCTGAGGAGAAAATAAAATCAGTTTTCAGATTTTCAAACCGGGTATGAAAAACGAACACGCAATAATAAGTTGTGTAGAGGGTGTTTTTTTTTTAAATTAAACTTGTATTTATTGCAATGTTTATTAAGAAATATAATAAGAGGCACAGAAAAAAACTGGAGTGCGAAATGTTGCAAGAAATCGGTCAAGCAGGGTAAACGCGAAGCTACTGCAAACTAAGAGGTAAACTTTCCGTGGCGAATCACATATTACTCCGACGGACTCCGCTAGAGGCAGCACGTAACAGGGCCGCCCACGGAAAGTTTACCTCAGTACTCCACATTGAGATGAACTTTCCGCGCACATGCTATATCTGTGACTCTTCGCGGAAAAATTACTTCGATTTGGTGTATCCAACCGCGCGTTTATTCTATTTGACCGATTACCTGCAATATTTCTCACCCTCAGTTCATTTTGTGTGAATTTTTGAAAATTTGTGTATTCTCTATAAATGATAAAATTGAGTTTTAATCTTTGTGAATGAAATTGTGATTGTAATTAAAAATAAAATTGTATTTGAAATTCACCCTCTGCAGGACATGCAAAAATCAAACTGAAAGTACTATACAGTTGCACGCTCTTACATTAGTTTCTTAACAACGATCTTCGGAAAAGTGTCGTTAAATTAAACATAAGAGGAGAGTAAGAAAAAAGCGTTGTAAATAAATGGGGGAGATAGATACGTATATAGTATATAATCAGCAGATATCCTAGCGTATGCGATTTTTCAATGTCCTTTTAAAAATGTATGCATACCTTTAAATAAACTGTTAGGCAATTTGTTTCTGTGCTTTTGTTGTTAAGAATTTGAGAACGACGGTGTTTTGCGTTCGAAATTTGAGCGACGCCAGAGTATCTTAAGACGAAGTTTTAGTTCCTTAAACGAAAATAAACTGAATTGTTAAACGCAAAATAATCAAATATTCAGATTTTATCATTCTTATTTTAATTTCAAGTGCACTGAGTTGGCTGAATTAAAATTAATAATAATTCAATAGACTTCTAAGTAAACTCATTCCACTGAATTCCAAGTTAATTAAGTCGAACTGAAATAAAAGCATATTCAAATTAATTTCTTTGCATTCAGTGACTTTAAATAATATCGTAGTAAAACAGAATTAAAGTCAAGCAAACCTAACTGAATTTTGGGGAATTTAAAGTGACCATAAAACTGAAATTAGCAGAAATTAATTTTTAATTTCGTAACAAAGGTTTGGGTCCAAGCCGAGGGGAGTTTTTTTTCTTATTTTTTTGTTTCGTTTAGAAACTCGAACATAATTTAAAATCTAACACATTACAATTTAAAAAAATAATTTATTTCATTTGAAGGTGCAACCAAAACTCAAATCAAGAAAAATTAATTTTATTAAATTTAAACTACATTCAATCAAATTCAAAGGAAAATTAATCAAAAGTTCATCTAAATGAATTTAAGGCAATTTAAATTATATTTATTTAATAAATTAATAATATATAAATGAAAATTACATTTTATTATTAAATTATATTAAAAGTAAATTAATTAATATTTATTTAATTTAAATTTAATCCCGCGAGAATTAATTTAATTAAGATCAAAGAGAAATTAAATAAGTTTAAAATAAAATCGAAATTACAAAGTAAAATTATTATATAAAATATATTATTATTATACTTACTTTGTTAAATACACGAATCTGACAGAAAATAGTTTATTTTTTAACGAAATACATAAGTTTTCTACCAAATAGTAAAGGTTTCAAACAAAAAGATAAGTTTTCAACCAAAGAGATAAATTTTCCACAAAATAGTACAATTTTAGAATGAAAAAGATAAATTTGCAACCCAAAATGGATTAGTTAAATTTTCAGATAAAAAACATCATTTTTAACTGAAATAATAATGTTCAACTAAAAAAAAAAATTAATAAAGAAGTTCAACTTCCAATGAAGTAGCCGGTAATCGTCAATGTTTTAAACAAAAAGAAGAATTTTCAAAAATAAATTAATTGAATTCTTCACCAACACAAACTACTCAATTTCAACCAACGTTGTATTTTTAACCAAAGAGGATGAAATTTCTACCAAAATACATAAATTTTTAAACCAAAAAGACCATTTTTGAACAAAGTAAAATTTTTGTATAAAAATGAAACATTACCATTTTTAGTAGGAAAAATTAATTCTGCAAATAAAAAAATCATCAACAAAATAGTTAGATGTTTAGCCAAAGAGACCAAATTTAAATAATAAATCTTCAACCGAAAAATTAATTTGAAACAAGTAGAATTTTCAATAAAAAATGTATTCTGAAAGGACAATTTAATAGTTGATAGTTCATTCAGATATTATAATTTTGAATAAAAAACGGTTGAATTCAACTAAAAAGTCAAATGTTCTAAAAGGAAAGATTTTTCAGTAAACAAAATTTCAACCAAACTGTTTAATTTTCTAAAAAATAATAAAATTTTCAAAAAAAAAAAATAGAAATTTGCAACCAAAAACATGTGTATTTCCAACAAAATAGACGAATTTTCAAGTCGAAAACACGAATTTTTTAGAAGGCAGTTGATTATTCAACAAAAACGTTAATTTTTAACTAAGAAAGATAAATTTTCAACTTAAAGATCGAATTAAATATTAACAAAACAGTTGAATCTCCAAGTTAAAAAAATTTCTTGTGACACAAAAGAAGAATTTATAATACAAAAAGGAGAATTTTCTGTTAAAAAGACGAATGTTCAAGAAAAGAGTTGATTTTTCGACCAAAGAAAGATGATTTAACAAAAATTTAATTTTCCACTGAATAGTTCAATTTTCAAGCCAAAAAATTACTTCTGCCGAAAAATAATTTTTAATAGAAAAGGCAGAATCTTTATTTGAAAAATACGAATGTTCAACTAAATAGTAGATTTTTTAACCACTAAAAATTAATTCTAAACCGAAAATATATTCATAATTTTTTCAACCAAATGTTCTTTTAATTCAGTTGAAGAAAAAGAAAGTTTTTTTTTAATAGGGAAAAAGAGGTATCCTCTAAAAAAAAAGGCGGAAGATAGAAATAGGCAAAAGAGTATGAAGTTCGAGCATATTAAATAAAATGTATGAAAATAATCTCAATTTATCTTCACGAAATTCAACTCACTTTAAGTAAATTGAAATTGAATCCAAGAAGAATTAACTTGATCAAAATCAAAGAATTTAAACAAATTCAAATTGAAATCAAGTGAATTAATTATTTTGTTATTTTATATAATTATTATTAATCTAATTAAATACATGATCTCAAATAAAAATGATCTTAATAATTATTTTATTAATTATCATTATTTAAAAAATGATGTAATTAATTGTTAGACTTGCTGATTATTATTTTTATTATTTTAAAAGACTTAATAAGCTACGAAACCTTGTTTTTGTAGACGCACGGCGCCTACTTTGACTTACATATTTTTATTTTACGTTCAACAATTCTGCAATTTCAATTTATTTATTAAGTTTAGTTTTAAATCGCGAATCGTCCACTTTCTCTGGCGTCGTTCAGTCGTGATATTTGGAGTCTGTCCAATCGACTATTGTCTATATCGGTGTCACTTTTCGATAACTGTCTACTCATTATAAGGACTCGAGAGTGAAAAAAAAACTGCAGAGAGCTGCATTCTTTTGTGCGCACGACGAAAATTTCTTTGCAGACTTGGTAAACCTTCTTTAAGGGTGCTGGTTAAATCCGACTTCGAATTATTTTTTTCATAGGTACGGCACTGACTCAATATATATTTTTTCCGAAGGATTTGCGAACGAAAGGAAGAAAACTTGTCCAATATCTGGGGTTTTGCGAGATCCTCGGATAAATAAAATGTTTAAAAATTAAAACATTTGCTGAGGAAATGATTATTTTGACGACGAATATGAATTTTGCGAAAGATAGAAATCAGCGGGTAGCAGACGACAGCATTTGAAAGGTTAGAATCGTTTACTACCCGCTGATTTCTATATTTCGCAAAATTCATATTTGTCGTGAAAATAATCATTTCCTCAATAATTTTTTTTGACTATTCAACATTTTATTGATCGGAAGATCTCGAAAAACCCCGGATATTCGACAAGTTTTCGTTCTTTCGTTCGCAAATCCTTCGGAAAAAATATATATTGAGTCAGTGCCGTACCTATGAAAAAAATAATTGAGAGTCGGATTTAACCAACACCCTTAAGAAAGAAAATTTTTTTTATCAACACAGTAAAATAAAAAAGATCGGCCAATACTTCTCCTAACTCTGCAAAGAATTTTTCTCTTTTTGCAGGAGTGTAGTTTATCCACGACCTTTCAGAATATCGCTCGCGAAAATGTTCCTAAAAAGTTTGTAACATATCAGATGCTCGCGTGTTTAAATGAGAGAACGAACTTAAACCGAGCAAATGAATAACACACGGAAAAGTAGAAAAAAAAAGGTTTAAGAATAGGGAAGTTTACCAGTTACGTGAAAATTCAAATTGGATTAATGAAAAATTCCTTTTTTTTGCACAAATTAATAATTAAAGTTGATATTTTATTAATTAAACAAAGTAAAAGTGTAAGTCATTCAGTTTGAAAATAAAAAGTTATTATTTTAATTAATTTTCAGTTATTTTGCGTATTTCAGAATTTTTTAAATTAGTGAAACTTAGAATTATGAAGGGAAAATTGAAAGAACATTTCGAAGTACGCGTTTTTATAATTTTTCCTATTTTTCAGATCAAATTGTTGAATTAACATGCAGTTAAGATACATTTTATACCAAAACTGGTGAATTTAAAAAAGCGGTCAATTTTCAACCAAAATGACAAATTCTGAATTACAAAAAAATACATTTTTAATGTTTTTTTTTTAAATCGAGAAAAAAAGAATTCTCAACATAACAGTCAGAATTTCAACTAAAGAAAGGACTTTTTAACTAAGAAATGTAATTTTAAAAAAATAGAAGAGTTTGGTTTTAAACTAAAAAGATGATTTTTTAAAGGAGGAAAATAATTTTTTTACTAAAAACGGTACATTTGTAACCAAAAGTGGAATAGCTGCACTGCTTGTTAAAAAAATAGATTTTCAACAAAAAAACATTTTCAATAAAATAGTTATATATTCAACCACAGAAATGAATTTTCAACCAAAAAGTTGAATGATCAAACAAGAATAATTTTCTACTAAAAAAATATGAATTTTTAAACATTTAGTTGAATTTTTAACTGAGAAATATAAATTTTGAACCAAAAATATTATATTTGAATTTTTAGTTAAATAAAAAAATAAATTTTTAATAAAAAACATGAATTTTAAAATAAAAATTTTCTATAAAAAAGACGACTTTTCAACAATATACAAGAAAATTCAAATGAAAAATATAAATTTTCAAGCAAAAAAAAGCAACTTATTTTCAAGAAAATAGTTAACGTTAAAACCAAGGAAGTGAGCTTTCAACAAAAATGAATTTTCAATTAAGAAGAATGTTCTACCAAAAAAATGATTTTTAATCATTTAGTGGAACTTAAGCTAAAAAATATAAATTTTTAACAAAAAATTGAATGTTTTAATTTTCAGATAATTAAAAAAATTAGTTTACCAAAAATCGGAATTTTAACAAAACAGCTAAATTTGAAGCAAAAAGAGGAATTTTAAAACAAGAATAATTTTCAACTAAAAAAGGTAAATTTTCAAGCAAAACCCCAACTCTTTTTCAAGAAAATAGTTCAAATTTAACCAAAGAAGTAATTTTTCCAGCAATAAAATTAATTTTTAACTAAGAGAAATAACTGTCTACCAAAAAGAAGCTGAATTAAAAAAATAAAATAATAACATTTTAATTTAAAAAATTAAGTGTTCTGTTATAGGCGAAAAAAACTAATTTTCCACAAAATAGTAGAATTTTTAATTAAAAAAGACCAATTTTTAAACACAAATAAAATAGTTAAATTCTGAATTAAAAATTTTTTGTTAGAAAAAAATGAATTTTCAACAAAAAATAAATGTTTAACAACTAGTTAAACTCACGGCCAAATAGTTGCATTTTCAAATAAAAAATTTGAAATTCTCAACGAAAAATGTAATAGTTGATATTTGAACAAAATTATGATTTTAAATTAAATACTATTTAATTTTACCACGAAATATGAGTTTTCAAAAAATTAGTTAAAATTAAAATAAAAACCAATAAGAAATTTTTTAATATACTTCAAGGTTCAACACAAGTAGTTGAATTTTTAACGAAAAGGTCGACTTTTTTTTACAAAATACAGTATTTTTCAACTAAAAAGTAGAATTTATAACGAAAAGAGACCAATTCTCAGCCAAAAATTAAATTGTTAAATTTTCATTTTAAAAAATGAATGAAAAAAAGGAATTACGACGAAATAGTTAAATTTTTAATTAAAGAGATGGATGTTCGACTAATAAAAGAAACATATTGAAAATTAGTTCAACTTTTAACCAAGCACTTAAATTTTCAATTAAAGTAATTCAAGAAATAAACTAATTTTTAACAAATTATTTAAGTTTTCAATAAAAAAAGGTTGAACTCAACCAAAAAAGAAGTTTCCAACAAATTATTTCAGTTTTTAAATGAAAAAAGTCAGATTTTAACCAAAATAAAAGTTGAATTTTTATTTTAAAAAAATTAATTTTCAATAACAAAAAAAAACAATTTTTAACAAAATAGTTCATTTTCCAACCAAACAGAAAAATATCCAGTCAGAAAACGAAGGTTTAAAATTTATTTCAACATTTAACCAAGTAGTTGAATTTTTAACCAAAAACATTAACCTTAAATAAATAAAAAAAAACAGTGAAATTCAACCAAAAAGACGAATTTTCGACAAAATGGTTCAATTTCCAAGCCGAAATCAAAGACTTTGCGCCAACATTGGCCATAAAAATATAAATATTTCAAAAATTGTAGTTTTAAACGCGTTTTTTCATTAAAAAAATGTATATTTATAAATTTCAGAACTACGCAAGAAAAACTGACCAGTAGTTAAAATATTAAATTGTTTCATTTCAAACTAAATGATTTCCACTTTTACTTTACTTCACGGATAAACTATAAACTTTTTTTTGAATAATTTGTATAAAAAAAGCATTTTTTCTATTATTATATTTGAATTTTCGCAAAATTCGCCTATTGCGCGGGAGCGCAATTTCGGTCGAGCGCAAAATAGTTTTTAAGCAAAGGTCACGTATTGTACGTATGTGTTGTAAATAGCCTAAATAAAAATTACATTTAAAAGTACTTAATTCGCTTTTAAGTTTCGACCACGATTTATTTCTTATTTACACTCGTAGAATTATTTATATCAATGTAAAGTACAAAGCGCTATAAAATCTAAAATAATTGTACGTTCGATCACATAATAAATATTCGAAAGTAGTCTCAAGTTCACTATTTTTTACAAAGATCATTGAACTTGAAAACATATCAATTTTTTGAAAAAATTGAAAAAACATCCTGTTATTTGCTTTCCCAATTTTCTGTCACTTGGAAAATAAAAAGAAACAAAATTTACAGGGCAAAATTCATTCTGAGTGGAAGATCTTTACAATATCAGGAGTTTCTTATTATCTAAAATATTTACATCTTACAAATCTACTTGAAATATCAACAATATATACAGATCAAATTCATGTCAAATTATGCAGGCCGGAAGATGACACATTGAGGATTGTCTTACCAATGAAACATATTTTTTATAAATAGAAAATAGGGATATGCATTTTTTTAATTGACATAAACGAAATTCTTACTTTTTTAAAGATTATTTTTCTTTTCATTCATTTTTAAATTTCATTTTATCCAAATAATTTGACTTTTTGCATTTTAGTCCGCCATTTTGAATTTCGTAATTTCAAGTTCAGATTCGTAATCAGCTACCAAAAATATTAGGAGCTATTCAAACTTTATTCAGATTTTGGCATTCTTTAGAAATTCACTTTTTTTAAATAAAAATAAATGGTAAATTTATTTCGATTTGCCGAAAATAATATTTCAAATAAAAAGAATAATTGTCTACGAAACAGACGGATTTTCAACAAAAAATATAGATTTTCAATCAAACAATAAAATATTGAAGTTTTAACTTAAAAAATTAGTTTTCAGAAAGAACAAAAATTTCAATATCACGCATGTACTGGTAACTGGTTATATAACTTTCCATTTTTTCACTTTTTGAGATATTAGGGGTTTTCCTCTTTCAGTTTATGCAGATTTTTGCACTCTGCAGATTCACAAAAAAAAATTGTTTAATTAAAAATGGTTCATTTATTTTGATTTTATGAAAATAATATTTTAACCAAGAAAACGAATTCTCTATCAAAAAGACGAATTATCAACAGAAAATTACCAATTTTTAACAAAAAAAGGACCGATTTTCGAAACAAAAAATAGAATATTAACAATTTTACTTTAAAAAAATAGTTTTTAGCTAGGAAAAAAATGTCTCTTCCATTTCTTTATTTTTCGACATATTAGGCATTTTCTTCTTTCAGTTTATGTAGACTTTTAAACTCAAAATAAAAAAAATTTGAATTGTAAATTTATTTCAATTTTATGAAAATAATATTTTAAACAGAAAGAATAATTGTCTATCAAAGACGAATTTTCAAATGAAATACATCAATTTTTAACGATAGAAGATAAATTAAACAAAAATTGAATACTTAAAATTTGAATAAAAAAAATTATTTTTCTATCACGAAAAAATGGAAATTTTCAGCATGATGCACGTATGCGATATTACCAGTCAACTGGTTAAAAAATGTGATACTTTTTTATTTTTTGAGATATTATGCTTTTTCTTTTTTCAGTTCATGCAGATTTTTGTACTCTCAAAATTAAAAAAAAACATTAAATTAAATTAAAAAATCAATAAAAAATGGTACAGTTTTTCGATTTTATGAAAATAATATTTTAATCAAGAAAAAGAATTCTTTACCAAAAAGACGAATTTTCAACCAAAAATACACACATTTTAAATGAAAAAGACATATTTTAGAAATAAACAATAGAATATTAAAAGTTTTAATTAAAAAAATTAGTTTTCACCTAGAAAAAAAATTTCCTTACATTTTTTGAAATATTAGGCTTTTTCTTCTTTCAGTTTATGTAAATTTTTACACTTTCAAAATTCACAAAAAATTTTTTGTTTTAAATTCTAAATTTTTTTCGATTTTATGAAAATAATATTTTAAACAGAAAGAATAATTGTCTACCAAAGGCGAATTTTAAAACAAAATACATGTCTTTTTAAGAAAGTAGATAAATTAATTATTTTGTCAAAAAATTAAGGTTTTACTTGTTTTAGTTTATGCAATTTTTAGCACGCTCAAAATTCACAAAAAGAAAATTTAAAATTATAAAATATGGTTCCAATATTAAAAAAAAAGAAAACTGATGAATGATGAAACTATTTTGATTTGTTTAAAAATGATTTCTGATATTTTCTTTAAAATATTTCCCTTCTGAGAAATTTTTGGATTAAAATTTTTTCCCAGTTTAAAAAATTTGTTTTCTCACTCTTTCGGAACCGACAAGGAAAGCGAAAGAAGAATAAAAAAATTGGTAAAACTATTTCCATTTTTTGATCAATTACTTCTGATATTTTCTTCAAAATATGCCCTCTTTGGAATTTTCAAGGTTTTAGGTTGCATTTTAACCAGTCGGTTAAGTTTTTTTCATTCTTTCGTACTCGATAAGAAAAGCGAAAAAAAATCGTAAAGCTATTTTGACTTTCTCAGAAATTTAAACACGAAATTTTCTCCAAAAACTTTTTTTTTCAAATTTTCAGGAGTAGTAAGTAAAGTTTTATAGCTAGTTTTCGACGCATTATATAGTTATATTCAATAAAATCATATTTTTCTGATTTTATGTCAAAAATAATATTACACTCAGAAAACTATTTGTCTTTAATTAAAGAAACCGTTTCTTTAACATATTTTTTTTTCATTTAACCAAAAATATCATTTAAAAGTATACAATTATTTTAAAATTAACAAAAATTTTGATAAAAAATACATTTCCTTAAACCAAAAGAATATATCATTTTTAAAATTTTATTTGCATCAACTTTTCTTTGACTGAGAGCCGATCAATATTTTCCATTGATTCAGAGAAATTTTCTCTGAATGAAAGAATTTTCTCTGGGTGTAAAATACAATACAATTCAGAATAAAAAAAAATCCTGAAAATGCCATCAAAAAAAATGGCAGCTGTTTTGAGAGAATTTCGTGTTTTAATATTTAAAAAATCGACAAAGCTTTACCACTTTTCTTTATTCCTTTGTTTTTCTCGACATTTTAGAAACACTGAGAAAAAGCTTGGCAAACTGGTGCAAGAAAATTATTAAAACTAAAAAAATCGTAAAACATAATTTTTTTCTTCTGAAGAATAAAGAAAACAAAACTAAAGGGGAAATTTATCACGAGTAGACCATATTAATTAGGAATAACAATTACTATCAATTTCAGAAACAAAAAAGATGGTCTGTTTGGAATTTTTTCTTTCTTTCTTTTTTATATTCAAAAAATCGAAATATCTATCCTTTTTAAATTATTTTTTTCGGAGTTTTGAAAAAGTGAATATTTTCTGTGATTCCAAAAAATTTTCTATGAATGAAAGAATTTTTTTCTTGGTGTAGAATACAATAAAAGTGAGAAAACCTCCTGGAAATTTAAACGAAAAAAATGGTTTGCTCTTTTGAGAAAATTAAATTTTTTTATGTTTAAAAAAATCGGCATAGCTTTACCACTTTTATTTCTTTGTAGTTTTAGAAGCATTGAGAAAAAAACTTGGCAAATTGGTACAAGAAAAATATTTAAATTAAAAAAATCGTAAAAAATAATTTTTTTCTTCTATAAAAAAAACTAAATGGGAAATTTATCATGAGTGGACCATATCTGTTCCATATTAGTTAGGAATTATAATTGCTATCAATTTTAGAAACATAAAAGATGGTCTGTTTAGAATTTTTGCTTTCTTTCTTATATTCAAAAAATCAAAATATTTTTATCTTTTCTAAATTAATTTGTTTGAGTTTTGAAAGAATGAGAATTTTTCTTTGATTCCAAAAAACTTTCTCTGAATGAAAGATTTTTTTTCTGGGTGTTAAATACAATAAAAGTGAAAAAAGTAAGAAAAACTCCATAAAATGTAAACGAAAAAGAAAACAAAAACAAAAAAAAAAGCAAATGGCAGCTCTTCTGAGAAAATTTCATTTTTGGACGTTTCAGAAAATCGACATAGCTTTACCACTTTTGTTTATTCTTTTGTCTTTCTTAAAATTTTAGAAAAACACTGAGAAAAGACTTGGCAATTTAGAAAAAGAAAAACCTAAATTTTCAAAAAACCGTAGAAAATAATGTTTTTTTCAAAAAAAAAAAAAAAAACTAAATGAGAAATTTATCGTGAGTATTCCATATTAGTTTGGAATAATCATTGCTAACAATTTCAGGAAAAAAAGAGGGACTGTTTGGAATTTTTTATTTCTCTCTTATATTCAAAAAATCGAAATATCTTTGCCTGTTTTAAGTTAGTTTTTCTGAGTTTTGAAAAAGTGAATATTTTTTTCACGTTCTTAAAAATTTTCTCGGAAGGACAGAATTTCTTTCTGAGTGTAAACTACGATTAAAGTTAAAACAGTAAGAAAAATTCCTGAAAATTAAAACAAAAATAACTGGCTGTTTTGAGAAAATGTGGTGTTTTATTGTTTCAAAAAATCGAAATAAATTTACCACTTTTGTTTATTTCTTTGTTTTTCTCATATGTTTAGAAAACAATGAGAAAAAACTTGGCAAATTGGTAAAAGAAAAATATTTAAATTCAATGAATCGCAAAAAATAATTTTTTTTTTCTGAAAAACAAAGAAAAATCAAAACTAAATGGGAAATGTATCATGAGTAGACCATATTTGTTCCATATTAGTTTGGAATAATAATTGCTAACAATTTTAGGAAGAAAAAAGATGAGTCTGCTTTAGAATTTTTGCTTTCTTTCTTATATTCCAAAAATTGAAATATCTTGACCTGTTTTTAAATGATTTTTTCTGAGTTTTGAAAGAGTAAATATTTTTCATTTATTCCAAAAAATTTGCTCTAAACGAATAGTAAAATACAATAAAAGTGAGAAGAGTTTAGAAAGGCCTCTGAAAATTTAATCGAAAAAAAATGGTAGCTCTTTTGAGAAAATTTAATTTTTTTTTATGTTTCAGAAAATCGACATAGCTTTACCACTTTTGTTTGTTTCTTTGTTTTTCTCAAATTTTTAGAAACCCTGAGAAAAAACTTGGAAAATTGGTGCCAAAAAAAAAAGAAAAATCAGAAAATCGCAAAAAATGTTTTAAAATAAAAGCCGGGAAATTTATCGAGAGTGGAGTTTGGAATTTTTGCTTTCTTATATTAAACAAAAACGAAATACTTTTACCATTTTAAAATCTTTTTTCTCGATTTTCTTCTGAATTTTAAAAGAGTGCAAACAGCTAGATCAACTGGAACAATAAAACCCATAAAATCTAAAAAAAGAGGCACAGTTTTTAAAGTAGAATTGGCAAAAACCTCATATTATCCATAAAATTAAAATATAATCGTAAGAAATGTAAAAATTTCGCTGTACCAATTAAAACAAAAAAATTACGTGTCTCCTTACTTTTCCCGGCAATCCTGAACACATGACTCGCCAACCTGCATGATTTGAAGTGGATTCAGTCACCTTATTATTGCTCATCATAATTTTCACTCTTGTTGGGTTATTTAAATTTAAATTTTCATCGCTTTTCCTGAGCTTTCATGATAATACCGACACTTCCGAATTCTGCTTTACCCGAATTTTCTACCGGCATTTTATCAGTCACAACCTAGTATTAAATTTTCCATCGACAAGCAGTCGAGCCCGTCGTCGCGTCGGTAATATCAGAACTTACCAGAAGAAAATCAAGTACTTAAATATTTCATAATTCTAATTATACACATTTTAGAGGACACTCTGTTAACTTTAATTTACGAACCCGTCGTGAATGTCCGATTTTTACTGAAAATAGTATCTTCTTTTTACCTATTATATTACACCAAAAATGTTTATAGGTCATTGCAAAAGTCACTTTAAAGAAGCACTTTCAATATTCCGTTATCAATCGTTCTCTTTTCATTGAAGCCAAAAAAAAAAACAAATCTCGGCCTCGAATTGTTAAAGAATTTCCGTCTTTCGACTGCTCACACTTTTTTTGATGAGTGCCCAGTCCTCTAAAATATCCTCGTCTTTGAGCATATAAACTATAAAAGGTCCGGAAACCGAAACTGCTCTTCTTCGGTCGGTGTGATTTCTCCGTCTCTTTCCACTTGAAATTTGCCACAAGTCAGCCGAAATATCGACATTGTTTCGATCCTCCTCGAGTCGGCGAATTTTCTCCTGCAATTCACCATGAATTGTGTCCCAGATGAGCTCCTTTTCACTCTTAAAATTTTGCGAGGCCGCTTGCTCCTCTGCCTCATATTTGTTCTTGATGTTCTGCAGTCGAAACTGTCTCAGGATTTCGGCAACTTCCTGCTTTGTTTTCATATTTTCTTTCAGTCTTTCGAGAGGCATGAGGTACTCTTCGGATTTTCCGACGCGAACTTCACTTAGCTTTGTGTCCACTTGGGTTATTCGTTCTCTGTAAAGTCTGAGAAGATGAAAAACTAGTTAGAAGATGTTTAAAAGTTGAGTTTAACCCTACATGGATCCTGCGGGGGACAAATGTGCCCCACGCTAAATTCATTTAATTCTCCTGAGCAAATATCTCTGATTTTTTGGTGCAGATCCTAACCATAATTTAGTACGACTATCCTAGAGTGCGGTAAAGTGGTTTATGTTACCGGTTGTTCGCTTTCTGTCAAATGAGAAGGAAATGCTGAGCGCTTGGGGCACATTTGTCCCCCAGCGGATCTGTTACGTTCGAGTTTCGTGACGTTAAGTTAATTTCATATTTTCATGTAAATGAACGCGTTTGACGTATATTTACAGTATATCATGGTATTTTCATGTTTGGAATTGATTTTTTGTAATTTAAGTGAAGATTATATGTAAAAATTACTAAAAATTTGATACATATCAATGGAAAGTTGTTTTCTTTAATTTTATCCATACAGTGCTCATGAATTCCAATAATAAATCAATTAATAAATAATGAATGAATAATTGTTTTTCTCATCCAAGATGTCGAGAATATACAAACTAAAAAGTGCCGATTCTGTAACTGCGGTGTCGCAGGAAAGAGAGAGAAGTTGCAACCGACCTGTGTGTGGCGAACATAGGGCGGTTTTGTGCAACCTTTGCACCGAAGTGGATTGAGCTTATTAAATGCAATATTCAATTTAATTTAATGTTGTTTAATTCAATTTTATTTCAAGAATTAGTTTGAAAATAAAAATAATTTTTTAGAAAAGGTTTGTTTTTTCATTCCGATGAATTTTTCCTATCTTTCAAACTTATGAACCGCTTTTTCATTGAAAAAAACTTGTTCTTAATTTTTTTAATGAAACCATCGCATTTTTCATCAGAAAATAAAGAGATTGACCTATTATACATTCAAATTATTTATAATAATAAGAATTTTGCCCGCACTTCTGATATTTCTCTCTTTTTTTTTCATTTTCTAAATTCGAATGTTCGAATAAATACACTTTTTGGAAGGAACCTAATTATAAACTACATCAGCTGAAAGTGCATTTTGTTCCCTTCAAAATGGCGTTTAAAATTTCAAAATTAGTTAATTAGAAAAGAAATCACATGATTTTTTTCAAAAAATGTCAAAAACACGATTTTTTGCGATTTTTATTTGTTTAAACATTTTTTTCAGCATTTTAAATTCACTTAAATGGGATATTATATACACCAATCTCTTCGACATTGAAAAAAAGAAGAGAATGGTGTATATTAAGATCTGATTCCGATGAAAGAAAAAGATTGTGCACAAGGAATTCAAATGGGGGACATTTGTCACCCACAGGATCCGGTGAGGGCAAAAAAATTTATAGGATCCGTCTAGGGTTAAGAATTATTATTACAGTAGAGTGCCGGAGCAGAGATCCTGGGAACAAAATTCAAGATCTACTCCAGGTTTTCCAGGACAAGAAATCATATTTTGCCAGGTCTCCTTTGTTTTTACATCAAATAATAAAAAAATAGTTAGCAGTTATCACAGTAGCTATTGTCGTCAAAAACGGTGAATAGGTGACATTTTTTTCTAAAATAGGTGACAAATAGGACAAACAAACAAGTTGTAATTTGTTGTAAATCGAGAGATGGCCACAAGTTTTTTTCTTTGATTAAAACGGCCACCTTGGAAAATGGAGTACAGTGAAACTCTTCTATAGCCTCGATTTCGGGGCTGATGATTACAAACGATTTAATTGTTTCTCACCTAGTTAAATCCGTTAACAAATTGTTGAATTTTCAAGCAAAATAGATGAATAGTCTGCATTTTTAAACCATAAAAGTTCAATTTTTAACCCGAAAATTATGCAGATGAATTTCTATTCAGAAAAATTAATTTCTAATTAAAACAACAACAATAAAAACGAATTTTCTACGAAAAAGTTGAATTTTATACCAGGTTTTTTGATTTTCAACAAAATAGTTTATTCTTAAACCAAAATAGATAAATCTTCGACTAAGCAGTTGCATTTTTAACCAAACAGAGATGAAATTTCTACTAAAAAATGGGTTTTCTACCAAGAAAAATTTTTCAGTCAAGAATGAAAAATAATGTTAAGCATATTGTTGAATTTCCAACAAAAAAGATTAACGTTTATGAAAAAATGTTATAGTAGATATTTCCACAACAAAATTTGGATTAAAAATAAAAAACAGATTTGACCAAAAAGTATATATTTTCAACATGACTTGATTTTGAACAAAACAATTTGATTTTCTACCAAAAAGATATGAATTTTCAACAAAAAAAAAACAGAATTTTTTAACCAAAATATTGAATTTTTAACAAAAAATGGAGTAGATGAATATTCATTTAGAATGGATTTTCAATAAAAACAAAAACGAATTTTCTAAAAAACAGTTAAATTTTATAACAATTCGTTAAATTTTCAAGACAAAAAAGCCTAATTTTCTATACAACAATTTAATTTTAAAAAGGAGAACATGCAATAACAACAAAAAATTTAATTTAGAATTAATCAGTTACTTTATTAACAAAAAATTTGAACTTCCAGTTAAAAAAAAACTTGTTTACAACAAAAAGAATTTTTTATTAAATTTTTTATCGATAAAAAAAACGAAATTTCAACTAAAATTATGAATCTTCAACGACAAAAAAATAAAATTAAAAAAATTAGTTCAACTTTTAACCAAGGAGTGGAATTTCTAATGATTTTTTTTTTGCACAAAATTCTACTTTTTGGTTACAAATTCTACTTTTTAGTTGAAGATTAAACTATTTTATGGAAAATTAAAGTCTTGTTAAAAAGTAATCGTTTTTGGTCAAAAAATTATACTGTTTGGCAGAAAATTCATTTTTTTTTATTAGAAATTCATATTTTTTTGTTGAAAATTTATCTTTTGGTAGAAACATTTTTTTTTAGTTGTTGAAAATTCACCTTTTATATTTGAAAGTTGGTCATTTTTATTGACCAACTATTTTTTTAAAAACTATTTTTTAACTATTTTTTTATTTAGTTTACTATTATATTTTTGGTGTTTAGTTCAAAATTCTAAAAATTGTTTGAAAGTTCCTTTATTGTATTGAAAATTGAAACTAGGTTTTTAAAAAGTCACCCTTTTTTGTTTAAAATTAACCTCTTGGTTCAAAAAATATATTTCGATTGAAAGTTAGTTCTTTTTATCAAACAAAAAAACAAGTATTATATTTCTTTTTCAGAATTAATCTGAATTCAACTATCTTGTTAAAAAGTCATATTTTTTGTCGAAAATTGATACTTTTTGGTTATAAAATTCACTTTTACTTAAAAAATCGTCTTTTTGGGTGGAAAATTCAACTATTTGCTAAAAAAACACATCACCTTTTGGATAAAAATTCATATCTTGGTTAAAAATTCGACTATTAGGTTGAAAATTCCACTGTTTTGTTAAAAAGTCATCTTCTTGGTTAAAAATTGATCCTTTTGATTGAAAGTTAATTATTTTTATTTAAAAAAATTATATTTTGATTTTGTAATTATTCTAAATTTAACTAATTTCTTAAAAAGTAATTTTTTTAATCAATATTTCAACTGATTTATTAAACACTTGTATTTTTGGATAGAAAATTCGTCTGCCTTACTTCAAAATTAAACTGGCTTGTAAAATACTAATCTTTTCAAATTAAAAATTGAAGATTATGCTTGAAAATATGAAACTCTTCCTGGTTGAAGATTAATCTTTTTTGTTTGAAAATTCGATCATTTGGTTCAAGATTCGTCGATTGGGAAAGTGTAATAAAAACTGTATTTGGTGTGCAAGTTGTAATTTTGAATAAAATTGTACTTTTTCAACTAAAAAGAGCTCACAAAATATAAGAAACCGCAAAATAGGAGAAAAAGGTGAAAAATTCCTAAAATAGGTGACAAAATTGAAAATTGGTGACAAAAGGTGAATGGGTGACACTCTTGGATGCCTGAGTTTGTTATACGCGTAAGCCAACAATTTCTGAAGAAAGCAAAATAAAAAAAATTATTGAATTTTTGCAAAGATGAGTCGTCTTTATGAAACATTTGGGAATATTTTTAATTGTTTGAAGTCCTTCAGATTTTCTACATCTTTATGAATTATTTGAAATCTTTAGAAGTATTTTAAATCTTTCTGAAATCTTGAAACATATGTAAAATCTTTTTAAAAAATTAGTCAAATCGTTGAAATCTTTCTTTAATCCTTGAACTTCCTCTAGGGGTCAAATAGACCCCAGAATTTTTCGATGGAAATTTTCGTAACTTCAAATTTAAAAAAAACGGACTTTTAGAAATACCTCTTGCCTATGTTTGTCTAAATTTTGAGCTCTTAGTATTGAAATTTAAAAAAGCTATTGATTTTTCAATAAAAAATGCAATTTTTTCGACTTTTTTCCGGTTTTTAATTTTTTTAAATAACTTAAATTTAAACATTGACTTTGCAAATAGTTTTATATTGTAAAAGATACTTTAGAACATACTTTAAAAAAATTCAGATCAAAATATTAAATGACTTCGTTTCAACAACGAAATTTCGGCTGGGGTACCTATGACCCCAAGGGGACGTATACGTTTTTCAAAATCTTATTTTTAATCCATGAAATCTTCTGAAAGTTTAAAAATCTTCGTGAAATGTGTACAATCTTTTTAAAACCTTTAAAAATTTTGGAAATCTTCTAAACAAATTTGAAATCGTTTAAAATATTTAAAATATTTAAAATCTTTGAAATATGGTGTTGTACAGCACCTTTTTTAAATTTATGAAATCTTTATGAAATCTTACAAATGTTTCTTATACATTTAAATTCATTAAAATATTTTAAATCTCAAATTTATTGAAACCTTTTGAAATTGTTTAGAATCTTTGAAATGTGGTAGAGAATCTACTCTTTTTGCAACCTTCGAAATTCTTGTTAACTTCAAAAATATGTTGTATTCATTAAAAATCATTAAAATATTTGTGGAATATTTTGAAATCTTTCGAAATATTCTAAAAAAAATTAAAATCCTTGCAGATCTTTTAAATATTCTGAAATGTTAGAAATCTGATTTACTATGCCCGTTATAAAATCTTTGAAAGCTCCTGGAAGTTTTAAAAGCTTTGTGAAATGTTTAAAATCTTTGTAGATTCTTTTTAAAAAATTGAAATCTTCTAAACAAATTTGAAATCGTTTAAAATATTAAAAATGTTTTAAAACCTTTAAAATATGGGGTACAGTACCCTTTTTTAAAGCTATGTTTTATTTATTTATGTATTTTTAATTTACGTTTTAAATCTATTCATTTGAAATCATTGAAATATTTGAAATCTTTTTAAATCTCGAATTCATTGAAACCTTTTGAATTTTTTTTAAATCTTCTATAATCGTTGAAATGTTTTGAAATATGGTGCAGTGTACCCTTTTTAAAACCTTCAGAATTCTTGTATTAATATAACATCTCTGCGAAATGTTGATGAAATATTTGAAATATTTGTGAAATCTTCTAAAAAACTGAAATCATTGCAAATATTTTAAATGTTCTGAAATCTTAGAAATTATAAATCTGATTTACTTATGCCCGTTGTAAAATCTTAAAAATCCTTGAAATCTTCTGAAAGTTTTGAAAACTTCAAAAAATTTTGAAATCTTCTAAACAAAATTTTAAATCGTTCAAAATATTTTAAATGTTTTGAAATCTCTGAAATTTTTAGGAAATCTTTTATATTTATTTGAAATGATTAAAATATTTGAAATCTTTCGAAATCTTGAATTTATTGAAACCTTTTGAAATTTTTTCAAATCTTTGAAGTCTGGTCGAATGTACTCATTTTGAAATCTTTTAAATTCTTGAAATCTTCTAAAATATTTCAAATGTTTTGAAATCTTGTGCACAGCACCCTTTTAGAAATTGATGACATTTTTATGAAATCTTTTGTATTTATTTGAAATCATTAAAATATTTAAAACCTTTGAAATCTTTTGAAATCTTTATCAATTCTTGTGAAATCTTTCCTACATCTTTTGTATCTACTTGAAATCACTGAAATACTTTAAACTTTTGTGAAATGTTTTGAAATTTTCTTAAAGAATGTGAACTCGTTTAAAAACTTGGAACTGGTTTTTATTTTTATTTAAAGTCTTTGAAATGTTTTGGAATCTTTGAAATATGGTGCACTGTATCCTTTATGAAATCTCTGAAATCTTTGTAAAATCTTCTAATAAAATTATTTCTAATCTTTTAAATGTTCTGAAATCTTAGAAATATGATTTACTAATCCCGTTGTAAAATCTTTAAAATCCTTGAAATCTTCTGAAAGTTTTTAAATCTTTGTGAAATTATTTGAAATCTTCTAAAAAAATCTGAAATCGTTTAAAAGCTCTGAAATGTTTTGAAATATCTAAAATCCTGGGTACTAGTACCATTTTTGAAATCTTTAAATTTAAAAACTTTATAAAAATTTTATGAAATAATTGAAATTTTTTTTATTCATTTGAAATGATTAAAATATTTGTAATATTTGTGAAATCTTTCTTTAATCTTTGTTTATGAAATCCTTTGTTCGTTTGTAATCTTTTGAAATCTCAAATTTATTGAAACATTTAGAAATTTGGTCTAATACACCCATTTTGAAATCTTTGAAATTCTTGAAATCTTCTGAAATCCTTATGAATTTTTAGAAATAATTGTGAAATCTTTCTAAAATCGTTTGCATTCATTTAAAATCATTAGAATAATTGTGAAATATTTTTAAATCTTCTAAAACTTTTGATACCTGTTGAAAGTTTTAATATCTTTGGGAAATATTTGAAATCTTTGAAATATTGTCTATACGTCTTTTTCAAATCATTTTTAATTCTTCGAAATCCACACTCTTTTTGAAATTTTCAAAATCTTTTTTAATATTATTAAAGCTTTGAAATATTTTGAACTCTTTAGAATTATTTTTCAACATTTTGAAATCTGGTGTATAATAGAAAATCGAGTGGTTAAACCCTCAAAAACTGTTTTAAAAGCAAAACAAAAATTTTAATTCAAAGTTTTCGTGAAAAATTTAAAGAGATATCTAGGTTGTCAAGGTTTAAAAAAAAATCAAGGATAATTCTAGGTTTTAAAGGTCGTTAGACAACTTTACACTACAGAGGTTTCCCATATTTTTCAAGAAAAAATATTTTTCAATCTGTTTCCCATATTTTTCATACAAATACATTTAATTTTCGCCGCAGGGCTTTTCTTCTTATTAAATATTTGATTAAATTGTCAAGAATTAGGCTAATCGTGAATAGCGTCTGAAAAATCTTTTTTTGGTTAAAAATTCTACTACTTAGTTAAGAGTAGAGCTAATACTTAGTTGAAAATTAATTTTTGTTGTTGTGAATAATTTATCATTCGATGGAAAATATTTTTTGTTCAAAATGGAACTATTTTTTAAATATTTTTTTTTATCATTGTTTCAATGGAAAATGCAACTTCCATGTTTGGTTAGATCATCTTATTTATTTAAAAATTAAACTATTTATTTGAGAAGCTATACATTTGTTGAAACTTGGTCCTTTTTGTTAGAATATTAATCTTCTTGGTGACTAATTCATCTTTCTGGTTGAAAATCCATGCATTTTTTTAAAAATTATTCTTTTTTGTCAGAAAATCGGGTTTTAATTAAAAATTAATTTTTTTCAATAGAAATTTGACTACATTTTTTGACTTAATTTTTTTATTGATATTACTCTTTTTGATAGAAAATTCATTTGCTTGGTTCAAAATGTAACTATTTAGTTTAAAAATTATTTTATATGCTTAAAAACTTATTTCTTTCACTGAAAATTAAACTATTTTATTTTATGGTATAAATTTCTCTTTTTTAGTCTCAAAACATTTCCAAAATTTGCAAAGAACAAACTAAAATATTTTCAGCCAATTAGATTAGTTTAGCAGAATTAAACAAAATTTAGGAAAAATTACAATAATACAATTTTTCATTCATTGACATTTTTTAATGCTCTAAAAACTCCTGGTCTTGTAATTTTTTAGAGCTTTTATAAATTCCTTGGAATTAAAAAATACCTTTAAATTTTCAAAATTTATTGAAATCACTTTAAATTGTTTAAATCAATTCAAACTTCCTTGGAATCTTTTCAAATACGTTAAACAAATATAAATCGTTAAAACTTTTTAAAAATAGGCTAAATTCTTTGAAATACTTTCCAATTATTAAAATATATTAAAAATGTCGTCGAATATTTCAAAAATTTAAATCGAATTTGAATTTAAATTCAATAAAGGTCTTTAATTATGAATATATTATTTTGAAGTTATTTTAAAATGAAAATAGTTTACATAATTTCAATCGGGCGTTTACATTTGTTTATCTAATAAAAATTTCCAATTGAAACAGTTTAATATTTTACGGTAAAATATGGAAATTCTCACATTTGAACTGATTTCGAATCGTCTTGTAAAATCAATTATTATTCCTTTGTTAAACCTTAATATAAGTTTCTGTTTCAAAAATCATACTAATTTATATTCACATTTGATCAACTAAAAAGATTTTTTTTTAATCGGAAATTCTCGATTTTAAACGCTATTAATTGTGGAAAATTTGTAGGTGAAAGATTTTCGAATTACACAATATAAAATTAATTGACTGAATGATATCATAATTTAAAAATACACAAATTCAACTGATTATTTAAAAAACTGTTAAAATCAAACGTGCAGATTTTTTTTCTTTAAAGAATTTGTAAAATTCCCTGTCTTTTTCCGACCCAGTAGCCACCATGATATTTAAAATCTTTTGGCATTCTTCGAATTCAGAGAACCCTTAAAAATTCTTTGGATTTAAACAATACCCAAAAATATTTAAAGAATTCTTGAAAATCTATTTAAACTATTGAATTAACTTGAAAATTCCTGAAAATATTTTTAAAATTCTTGAAAATCTCTTCAAACTATTGAATTCAATTGAAAATTCCTTGAAAATTTTAAATTCTTTGAAATATTTTGAGACTTTTTCAAGCTTCTTAAAATATCTAAAAAAATAAAGTCTTAAAATTCCTTCAAACTATTGTAATGAATTAAAAATTCCTTAAAAACTGTTAAAATTATCTGAAATATTTGAAATTCTTGGAAATTTGTTCAAGTTGTTTAAAATTCCTTAGAATTTTAAAAATATCCATAATTTTTTTTTAATTCTGGAAAATCTCTTTAAACTATTGAATTAAACTGAAAATTTCTTGAAAAATTTCAAACTTCTCTTAAATAATTCAAATTCTTTGAAATCTTTTGAGAATATGTCAATCTACCCAAAAATATAAAAAATTCTTTATAATTCCTTCAAATTATTGAAAATTACTTGAAAACTTTCAAAGTTATCGAAAATATTTCAAATAATTTTAAATTTGTTGAGAAATTGTCAAGCTCTGTAAAATTCCTTGGAATTTTATAAATAATCGAAAATATTGAAAATTATTTAAAAGCATCCCAAATTCGTTATAATATTTCAAATTTTTAAAAATCTTTTGAGATTTTTAAGCTCTTTAAAATTCCTTAGAATTTTAAAAATATTAAAAATTCTTTAAAATTCCTTCAAACTATCGAAATCAATTGAAAATTATTTGCAAACTTTCGAACTGTTTTAAAATATTTCAAATTCTTTGAAATCTTTTGAGACTTTTTCAAGTTCTTTAAAATTCCTTGGAATTTTAAGAATAACCAAAAATATTGAAAATTATTTAAAAGCATTCCAAATTCTCTGAAATATTTCAAATTTTTAAAAACCTTTTGAGATTTTTAAGCTCTTTAAAATTCCTTAGAATTTTAAAAATATTAAAAATTCTTTAAAATTCTATCAAAGTACCGAAATCAATTGAAAATTATTTGAAAACTTTCGAAATGTTCTAAAATATTTCAAATTCTTGGAAATCTTTTGAGACTTTTTCAAGCTCTTTAAAATTTTTCAAAAACTTTCAAAAATTCTCTAAAATATTTCAAATTCTTCGAAATCTTTTGAGACTTTTTCAAGCTCTCTAAAATTCCTTGGAATTTTAAAAATAATCAAAAATATTGAAAATTGTTTAAAATTCCTTCAAACTATTGAAATCGACTGAAAATCATTTAGAAACATTCAAAATTCTCTCAAATATTTCAAATACTTTTAAACCTGTTGAGAATATGTGAAGCTCTTTAAAATTTTCTGGAATTTAAAAACTGCCTAAAAATTTTTTTTTTAATTCTTTAAAATCCCTGCAAATTATCAAAATCAATTGAAAATTCCTTAACAACTTTTAAAATTCTCTAAAATATTTCAAATTATTTGAATTTTTTAGACTTTTTCAAGCTCTTTAAAATTGTTGCAATTTAAAAAAACCCCTGAATTCTTTAAAATGCTTTGGAATACTTGTCAATTATTGAAATCTATTAAAATTTCCTCGTAATCTTTTATTATACCCGAAAATATTACAAATATTTCGAAATCCATTGTAATTTTTAAAATATTTTGAAAATGCTCTGGAACGGACGTGTACAGTATTTTGTTCGAATTTCCCATGAAAATTTAGACAAGATTGTAAAACTGGATTTTTCGAAAAAGAAAAATCTTAATTGAGTTAGATTTTTTCTATTTCGAAAAATTCAATATTGTAAACGTGTCCAAATCTGCATTGAAAATTTGAACAAGCTTTTGTTTGGAATTTTTTTTAAATAGCCTAAAATATTTAAAATCCTTTTTAATCTCTTCAAATGTTTGGAATTAATGAGATATTAATTAAAATCGCTTCAAAATCACTAAAATGTTTCAAATCCTTTGAAATCACATTAGATTGTTGAAAATAATAAAAAATTCCTTAGGATCTTTTAAGATACCCTAAAAAATCTCGAAAGAAATTCAAGAAAATTTAAAAATAGTTATAGAACTGAATTCAATAAACGTTAACCCATGGATTAATTAATTGAAAAAAGTGGCTAATCACTTTATCATAAAAAACGTTACTAAAAAGTGATTTGAGAAGAAAAAGCGAGTAAAAGTGATTGTGTAATTATTCCTGGTAATCCTTGAAAGTCACTTAATGCACTTCTTACAGAAATTTCCTGACTTGTGCTTTTTTTTTAATTCAAAATCATTGACTTTCCGAGATCCAACAAAAGTTCCTGATTTCCAGTGTTTTTCCTAATTTGTTTGTAAACAATGTTATTACAAGTCCCTAACTATAAAATGTAAAAATGTGTAAAATGTTTGGACGTACTGCTCTTTGAGGAGAGAAAACTGAGTTTCAAGATCATGCAAGTTTTCCATACAATCTATTCTTCGCCTCTCGCACTCATCTTCATCCATTTCGGAAGAATCATCGCTATCAGTGTGTTCTGCACTGCTGTCGCAGGATGCTGAGCTCTGGCTGTCATTGCTGTCATGAGACATTTCTTCTCCTTCTTGCTCCGAATCATCTTTCATACTCGGCATCTAAAGATTTAAGACAATTTCATAGAATTTCTGAATTAATAATTTCAATTATAATTATTTTCCGAAACTCCAAGTTCGAATACAAAATTCCTGTTTCAAAATACAAATTATAATTCTTTGAGGGATTTATTTTAATATTTATGTCACAAATAAATTCATTTCGCAAACTTCTGTTCCAAAATAGAATTATATTTATTCACAAACTGATTTTCTTAAACTTACTTTTTTTTCTTGATTTATAACAAGTAATTAAAAAAATCTAACGAATTCTGACTTGGAAAAAGAATTGTCTTTTTTATAAATCAGAATCATAATTATTTTCCAAAATTACCTGTCCCAATATAAAATTGATCCAATATAAAATTCTTAAAGTTACTTTCTTTTCTTGATTTATAATAAGTAGCTTAAAAAACCTAACGAATTCTGACTTGGAAAAAGAATTGTCCTTTTTATAAATCAGAATCATAATTATTTTCCAAAATCAACTGTTCCAATCTAATTAATTTTGACTTGGAAAAGGAATTGTTTTTGTATATTCCCTTTTTCTAAATCAGAATTATAATTATTTAAGGAAAATATTTTAAGAGTTATGTCAGAATTAAATTAATTAA
>NC_046658.1:96033283-96097293 GCF_010883055.1 Belonocnema kinseyi | reverse complement strand
ATCTAAGGATGGTACTATAGAACGCCACCTCAAGGTAGGCCTAGTGGCGCCATCTCTTGGTCAGGCCGGAAACTTATCAATCCACCCTCGTATATATTTACAAAACTAAGTTTCTTAAAGAAAGTTGAGGTATATCAAGTAACAAATTAATTTTTGTTTCTTGGTTCTGTCTATTTGATTTCGGAATTATAATTATTTTCCAAAATTACCTGTTTCAATACAAAATTCCCTTTATCAAAATACAAATTATAATTCTTTGAGTGAATCTAATATTTATGTCACAATTAAATTCATTTTCAAAATTCTTGTTTTGAATTACAATTATATTTATTCACAAACTGATTTGAATAAAGAAAGTTAAGATGCATCAAGTAAAAAGTTACTTTTTTATCTTGATTTATAAAAAGTAGCTTAAAAAAATCTGCCGAATTCTGACTTGGAAAAGGAATTGTTTTCATATAGTCCTTTTTTATAAATCAGAGTTGTAATTATTTTCCGAAATTTCCCGTTCAAATACAAAATTCCTGTCGCCAAATGCAAACTATAATTATTTTCACATTTATGTCACAATTACATTCATTTCGAAAATAAATTGTTTTTGTAAATTCGACTTTTTATAAATCAAAATTATAATTTTTTTTTAATTACCTGTTCCAATACACAATTCCCTATCCAAAAATACAAATTATAATTATTTGAGGGAAATATTTTAATAGATATGTCACAATTAAATTCATTTTCAAAATTCTTGTTTTGAATTACAATTATATTTATTCACAAACTGATTTGAATAAAGAAAGTTAAGATGCATCAAGTAAAAAAGTTACTTTTTATCTTGATTTATAAAAAGTAGCTTAAAAAAATCTTCCGAATTCTGACTTGGAAAAGGAATTGTTTTCATATAGTCCTTTTTTATAAATCAGAGTTGTAATTATTTTCCGAAATTTCCCGCTCAAATACAAAATTCCTGTCGCAAAATGCAAACTATAATTATTTTCACATTTATGTCACAATTACATTCATTTCGAAAATAAATTGTTTTTGTAAATTCCACTTTTTATAAATCAAAATTATAATTTTTTTAAATTACCTGTTCCAATACACCATTCCCTATCCAAAAATACAAATTATAATTATTTGAGGGAAATATTTTAATAGTTATGTCACAATCAAATTCATTTCCAAAATTCCTGTCTCAAATTAAAATGATTGATATTTAAAAACTGAGTCTCTTAAAGAAAGTTAAGATGTATCAAGTAAAAAAGTTTCTTTGGTTTCTTGATTTATAACAAGTAGAGGACCATTTTAGTCGACAAAATAAATTCCCGGTCATTTCCCGGTTCGAAAACTTTTTTCACGGTCTATGAAATAAAAAAATGGAACACTAAAAAACTTTAAAATTTTCAAAATTATATAATTTTAAGGAATTTTAAACTAGAAACATCAAAAATTAAAAAATTGAAATTTTTTTTTAGTTGAACACTTCTTAAATTAGAAATCAAATTATTTTCTTTTTAAATAGTTTAAACATCCTTGGAAAGCTTCGACATTTTATTTCAAAATCATGATTCATAAAATCCTGCAAATTTGAGAAAATTTCTTTACAATTTGGATGTATAAATAACAATTGAACATTTATTATTTGTAGGCGAAATTTGAGTAATTTTGAGAGATATGTAGAAGTTTTTGAAAAGATTCAAACTTAATGTGAAACTGGAAATGATAGCCTAATATAAAAGGAAATGTAGATTTTCGCAGATTTTAAATAAAAAATTAGATTTTTTTTAAGAATTGTGAAAGGCTTCAAAAGAATAAAAAAATTTTCTTAAGATTCCTAGGAAAATTAAAAATAATTTTTCATTTTGTAAAATTATTTTAAGACAATATTTAATAAGTTTTGAAAAGATTTAAACAGAATTGTCAAAACAGATCCTAGAAGGTTTTAAGAAAAATTTCAAAAATTTGCATGATAATTTTTAATCTTTTTAAAAATTCCTAAATATCTCTTAAAATTAGTCAAATTTTTCTACAAATATTCATTTGTAAATGATACATCGAAATTTAAAAATTTCACTTACAAATTAAGAATTTTTCGAAATTTTAACGATTCTAGGTTTCCTATGTCAAAAAATTCAGTTAAAGATTCTTTACTTTTAAATATTTGGTTTCAATTTACATGTCTTAAATAAAAACTCAAATATTGCTAAATATTCAATAATTAATCTTTTTTTTTAATTAAAAATTTCAAAGTTAATGTGTTAAAAATGGAATATTTTACACTAAAACAATATTTTAAATTTAATAAAATCCTTTAATTAAGAATATATTATGAAGTTATTTTTAAATTGCAAATAGTTTATAAACTTTCAGTCACACGCTCAAATTTGTTTAATGACTAAGTCTTTCAAATTGAAACCGTTCAAGTTTTAACGTTAAAATCAGAACATTATTAAAATTTGAGCTGCTTTAAAATCGGTTTGTCAAATTGTTTTTGTTCACTTTTTATTACTCAAAGTATAGATAAATTAAAAAAAATATTATTTATTTGTTAAATGAAAATGTTCTTTATCCAAAATTTTCAACATCAAAGTCTTTTATTTTTTATTTGTTCAAGTCTTTAAGAAAGCATTTAAAAATTCTTCAAATTAAAAATGTAAGCTTAGAAATACAAATTTCAAA
This sequence comes from Belonocnema kinseyi, assembly GCF_010883055.1. NCBI lineage: Eukaryota > Metazoa > Arthropoda > Insecta > Hymenoptera > Cynipidae > Belonocnema > Belonocnema kinseyi. The sequence continues at coordinate 96,094,614 of NC_046658.1, read as the reverse complement.
TGGAAATTTTTTTAAGTAAAAATTTTTGAATTATGCATTGTAAGATAAATAATAGCATAATTGAAAAACATTAAAATTCAAATAATTATTTAAAAACTGTTGAAATCGAACGTGGACAGATTTTTCTAACTTTTTATAAATAAAATTTGGAAGAGGGAATAATGTTTAAATTTAAACAAGTTCTGATTTGACACAAGCACAATTTTTTTAAATCCCTGTTCCAAGACTAAATTCCCTATCTGAAAATAAAAATTGTAACTCTCTAAGGGGACACTTTTTATATTTAATTGATTATTCCCATTCTAAACTCAGAATTATACATTTTTTTGAAAGAAAATTCTCCGTTCCAAATTACAATTAATTTCATTTTGGAAATTCCGGTTCCAAATCAGAATTATATTTATTTACAAAATTTTATTTGTAAATCAAAAATATAGTAACTCCCTTTTCCTAAAAGTTTGAAGAGGGATACTTCAAATTTGGCCAAATTTTTATTTAAAATAAAAATATATATTCATTAATTTGAATTTTTTTATATTAATTTATTATTTTCCCGTCCAAACTCAGAGAGAGGAACATTTCAAGAGGGAAATTTCAAATTTGTTACGAATTCTGACTTGGAACAGTGATCTTTTTAAAATATTCCCTTTTTCTAAATTATAATTACATAAAATTATTTTCCAAAATTCTCCTTCCATGTAGAAAATTCTCTATTTCAAGACAAATTATAATTCTGAACAAAATTTTCTCTTCTAAAGTAAACGAAAAATATAGATTATAATTTTTTCCAAAATTCCCTGTTCAAAAGTCCAAATTATAATTCTTGATCGGAATTTACATTTACGGTTTTCCCGGTCAGACACACACCCAGATATTAAATTTTTTTTTGATTGAACATACCAACACTATTTTCAAATATCTAAAAACACTTGCTAATTCCATTAAATTCGAAGCATGAAAAATTTAATAACAAAACTGTAATCTGCGAATCTACATGAAATTGATCTAGGTTGACTTTCAAAGTAAATAAAGGTAAACTTTTCACCGGAAATGAGAATAAAAACCTTCAAGGTCCTAAAGGATTGATAGGCCCTTTTCATATGATAATAGTTGATAACCGTCGTAACCTTCATGATAAAATTGATAAAACGTAAACAAAACATAACCTACAAAACGTACTCTCGAGTTCAGAGCCTAAACCGATCAAATCTGTTTCTATAGAAGTAATTACCTTAATTTCTGTAATAAAAATATCACAAAGAACTGAAATCGAGGAAAGCGGAGCAATTATTTGACAAGATAATTAAAAAAACGGAAAGAGCGCGAAATCTCGAAACTTCCTTTCCACTTGTTTAAAGGAATTCTGGAGTAAAAATGAGATAAAAATTATATTTCTTTAGACGATTTCTGATAGTGAATTAGTAAAGTGCACTTACGATATGGAATATTTATCCTACTGCTATTTAATAGTGCAAAAATGTCTTATTTTCACACAGAGAAACAAATTTCTCCAACTTTTGGCAGGAGGCCAGATGCGGCCATATGTAATTTCCGATGACGTCATCGATGACGTAGCGCATGCTCAGAAAGAATTCTATAGCGCATGCGCGTAACGGATTGTTGATTGCGCGGAATTTTTTAAAATTGACTTTAAACAAAATTAAGGTTGGAGTAATATTTTATTTATCTTTTTAATGATTTTTTTTTCTAATAATATAATCTGTTGCTTTTTCAAACTGACTCCCGAAAATTCATTAAGATGCTTTGAAAAAAAGTAGTCACAATGTTTTTACCGTTTTTTATCTTACTTGTGTACTTTAATTGCTTATTAATAATATATAAAACTTATTTAATGTATAGAAATAGATAAATAGGAGAATGTAACAATTGCCAATGGTTTTTGAAGATAAATAAATCAATTCCGAAAATTAAATTTAAACTAAAATTTGGATGTTTAATTTCAAATCAATAATAGAATTTTTTTTAATTTTTAAAAATATCCTAACGCGTTTCAAATCCTTTGAAACAATTTCAAATTATTGAGATCCATTGAAAATTCCCTAAGCTTAAGAATCTTTAGCATAAAAATCTTTAGTAAACATTGAGATATTTCAAAATATTTGAAAACGTACGAAATCCCTCTATAAAATATTTGAAATTCTTTCAAATCTGTTGAAATTTCTTGATATTGCGTGTGGCTTTTGAAAATACCCCAACATATTTAAAAAATTCTTTGATTTCCTTTTAAATTATTGAAATTAATTGCAAATTCTTTAGAAAGTTTTAAAATACGCTAAAATATTTAAAATACATTTTTCGAAATCCATTGCAATTTCTTAAAACTTTCGAAACTGCTTTGAAATATTTTTAAATGTCATAAAATATTAAATTTTCTTTTCATATCCTTTCAAATTATTGAAATCAATTGAAAATTCCCTGGAATCTTAAAATTACATAAAAAATTTGAAATTTTTAGATACCTTTTTAAATTATTTAAATCTATAAAAAATCCATAGAATCTTTTAATATACCCCAAAATATTTCAAATTATTCGAAATCCAAATTTTTGGAAATTTCTTGAAACTTTTTAAAGCTCTGTAAAATTTGTGGGATACTTATAAATTATTGAAATATATTAAAATTTCCTTGGAATCTTTTAAAATACCCTGAAACATTTCAAATTTTTAAAAATTACTTCACACTTTCTTAATCTTTTGGAAATGCTTTGGAATCTTTCAAAATACCTTAAAATATTTAAAAAAATTTTTAGACCCCTTACAATTTTGTACAGCTCTTAAAAATACCGCAAAATATTTAACATTTTTTGATAACCCTTAAAATTATAAAAATCAATAGAAAATTTCTTGAAATATTAAAAATACCATAGAATCTTTAAAATTCTTTGGAATACTTGCAAATGATTAAAATCGTTTAAAAACTCATTGGAATCTTTTAAGGTACCCTTACAAAATTTCAAATTCTTCGAAATCCTTTACGAAATTTTAAATCCTTTGAAAATGCTTTGGAATTTTTTTAAAAACCTTAAAATATATAAATTTTCTTTAAATACCTTGAAACTTTGCAGAGCTCCTCAACACAGCCTAAAATAATGAAAACTCTGATATCTTTCCATATTATTGAAATAAATTGAAAGTTGTTCAGAATTAGAAAAATACCCAAAAATCTTTAAAATCCTTTTGAATATTTTCAAATTATTTGAATGAATAGAGAATGCCTTAGAATCGTTTAAAATAGCCTAAAATATTTAAAATCATTTGCGCATATTTTAAATCATTAAAATGTATTAAAAAATTCCTTGGATCTTTTGAAATAACCTAAAATATTTCAAATCTTTCGAAATTCATTGCAATTTTCAAAATCGTTTGAAAAAGCCTAGGATATTTTTAAATATAAAAAAAATTTTGAATAATTTAATAGGATATAAAAATAAGATATTTAAAATTTCTCAAATTCTTTTGAAACCGCTTAAAATTTGATGGAGGTCCTAAAATTCGACTAAAATATTTAAAATTCTTTGAATTTAAATTAAATTACAAATTTTGAAAGCAGTTGAGAATTGCTTTGAATTCTATAAATACCTTAAAATCTTTAAAATCCTTTTGCATACATTCAAATTATTGAAATCGTTACAAAATTCCTTGCAATCTTTTTAAATACACAAAAATATTTCAAAGCTGTCGAAATCCGTTCCAGCTTTGTAAATATTTTGAAAATGCTATGGAATCTTTAAAAGTACGACACAAATAGTATTTAAAAAATTCTGAAATAATTTTTAAAGATTGTTAATTAAACGCGATCAAATTAAATGTCTCCAGCATAAATTTAAAAAAATGAAAAATTAAGAAAATAATTTCTCTAATTTAAGCCTTAGAAATGGCAAGATTAGAACCAGGTATTAAAAATTTAATTATTTCTTGTTCGAAAATGTTTAAAAAAAGAATCTTTCAAATTCAACTTATAAAATAATTTCAAATTAAAAGATTTGTAATTATGCTATTACAAAAGTTGGAATGATACAAATGTTGTTTTGTAATCTTATTTTTAGCAATTTCTGATATTCAATGTCATATCTTAAAATGATCTGATTTTTACTTAAAAATTTTAAAAAATTAATTATTTTGAATTGGAAAATATTTGATTGAAAAATTAAAATTAAAATAGATCAAAATAGAAATATCTTAAATTGCTACTTCAGTAATTGAATAATTTCTTTAATTTTAAATGGCTACAATTATTTAAGATTTCTTTATTTCAATAATGAATAATGATAAATTAAAATTATATAAATTATATATAAATAAGTTAAAATTACTTAATTTTGAAAGATATTTTAGAATTATTCAATTTTGAAAGCTTATAATTGAAAATTTTTTTATTTTGAACAGTGACAATGACAGTAAATTTAATTTTTGGAAATGTTATTAAATCAATTTTTCATTCAATTTAATTTTCAAATTTTAATAATTTAAAATTAAAAAGTATTAATCCTTAAAATTTGAGAATTATTTGTTATTAAAATTGTCATATTTTCAAAATTATTTAATTTTTAAGGTTATTATTTTGAAATAAAGAAGTAAAATTCTTTTTAATTTCATTCAAAATTGTGTCCTTTTTCAAAATGTTACCTGATCTAAATTTGTTTTTGATTTGGAACGTTTTTAATTCGATATATTTAAAAAAATTACAATTCGAAATTATGAATTATTGTTTAAACAAAATTTTAAACAATTAATATTTCACAATTTCTTTGATAATGAATTTTTAAGTTCCTTATATTTTCAATTCTATCAAATAAAAATCCAGGGACGCTATATATTCGTAGAGAATTGTTTGTCTATAAAATTAAATAAAAATATGATTGTATAGAGATATACTTTTTTCTTACATAATTATATGATGAGCCAAAAAGTGAAAATGATTAGATTTATTAACAAAAGCACTTACAAGTATCTTTTTGGAATTACACAAAATGTAAATTTGTTTCTTAATTTCTCACAATTGCGCAAGTAATTTGAAAAATTCCTAATGTTAAATTTTTTAAATTTTTTGTGTTCGGAAAGAATTAAAATATGTCTAATAAAGTTCATGAAATTAATAAGCGTATACGGAAAAATGTTAAAAAATATTTCCCTCAAAATGAATATATTTAAAAACAATTGACGAAAAATTCAATTTATTTAAATTGTACCTAAAGTTGCAAAATAAAAAAAAAACGCTTAAATTAAGAAAAAATCTGATACTGTTTTTAATAAACTAAGTAACACGTACTTACTTTTAAGTTTAAAACCATTTTTAAATATTTTTATGGATCCTTTGTAAACAAATTTGGGACAAAACATTAAGAAACTAAAAACATTTTTTTGGAACGTTAGGTACAAATAAACAAAATATCGTTTTTTGCGATTTTTTGAAACATTATATTTTGATATAAACATTTTTGTCTTTGTTTTTTTTTGATTACCAATGAATCTAATCATTTTTTGTTTCATCGCCCCACACTCAGAATTATACTAATTAAAATTGCTGTAGAATTATGTATTTGATTATTCATAAAAAAATATAATAGACATATATATGTATTTAAAAAAATCTTAAATGACAATCAATGAAATTTAATTTCAAGCAAAAAAATAAATTTATTATCAATTTTCATATGTATAATCTAGTTAGATCCTGGCATAAAGTGAAGATGAAATACAATTTTTCATTTTACCTGAAATATAATAATAGAAAATAATATTGAAACCTGAAATAATTTTATCCAATAAGGACGGTTATATAGATATTGTCGAGTTTAAAAAGACATCGATTCAACAAGACTATTTTAGCTAATTAAAGGTCTGTTTGCCACTAATTTTGATTTCACAGACAAGTGATTATTCTTGGACTTTTTTTAATGGTACCTGGGCCACTATGAGATAGCTCTTACCTTATTAGCGTCAGAGGTACTTGACCCAAAAACCCTGTAGCACTCCCGGATTCTATTATAAATCAGTATAATACATACCATATTAACAATAATTTTAAATAAAGAGGTTCGATTTAAAAAAAAATGATAAATAGAAATTCCCTCCTCACTATTTATATATTCATAAATAGCTTCAATAACAAGTTATCTTTAAAATCATTAGAAAAAAATAACATTTTGAAATGAGTAAAATGAAAAATACAACAAATATTGCGATTAAGAAAATTAAATAAATTATTATAAATGTAATAGAGTTACTTTAAAATTTTTTGAAGATTCCTATTTTAAATGAAAATTTTGGAAACGAATTTTCGAATTTTGATTTTTGGATTTGGATATTTTCATCCAGATAGGACTGACAAATTTAAATCGAGGACTGAAACAACTCCTAAAAATGCAGTTCAGCAGAGGTGGATTACTTAATATACAAGTGGATTACCCTGGATGACACGATTACCTAGGATTATATATAGAATATATCTGATTTCTTGGATTACTTCGAATTACAAGTGGAGAACTGCAGATTACAAGTGAAGTACCTATTCTTATAAGTGGATTACCGAGATGTACAAGTGAATTACGTATGGATTGAGTAGGACTACGAGCCTATTATCTAGGAACGCAAATATATTTCCTTTCATTTTTGTAGTACGACAGATGGATTGTTTAGGATTAAAACGGATTTAATAGAATTGCAGCGGATTACTCAGATTATCCCGGATTTTGTGAAATACTTCAAATAGAAAGTGGCTCACTCATATTCTAAGTAGTTTTTGCAGGATTACAAGTGGATTACATGTGGATTACATACATATTACTTGGGATTATAAGTGTATCACCTAGGATTACAAATGGATTTTCTCTGGTTTCTTGGACTACCCTGGATTAAAAGTGGAGGCCTGGAGATTAAAAATGGATTATTTGATTATTTGGGATGACGAGTGGATTGCAGGTAAATTAAGTATAGTTATACGTGTATTTCCTAGGATTACAAATGGATTTAACTGAAATACAAAAAAAATACCAATCATTGGAAGTGGATATACTGGGTTGCAATATTATTCTGAATTACAAGATTACCTAGTAATACAAATGGATTAACCATAATGGATTACGTGGGATTACAAGTGTATTACCTAGAATTTCGAATGAATAACCTAAGATTTCTTTGCTTATTTTAGATTACATGTGGAATGTCTAGGATTGAAAGCAGATTACCGAGGATTACACGTAGATTGCTTACGATTAGTCTGGATTGCTCAGATTATCTCGACACTGGATTATCCAAAATATTCTGGATTTTTGGGATGCACCGAAATATTAAGTGGATTAACTTGGATTACAAGCAGATCACCTAGGATGGATTGAGTAGGATTACCAGTGGTTTACATAGGCTTAATAGTGAATTAACCATGAGCACGAGTGGACTAAAAGTGGATTATGTATAACGAAAAATGTATTACCCAACATTGCAAATAAATTATCCCTAATTTCTTGGATTATCCGCATTATAAGTGGATTGTCGTGGATATAATATGAAAACATGTGAATCGCCTAGGATTATGCTGTAATTCTTGGATTCCGACATATTACAAGTAGATAACCAAGGATTAAAAGTGGGTTACCACTTATTTCTTGCAATAATCTGGATTACAAGTGGAGAAATGAATATTACAAGTAGATTATTTAGGATTACAATTAGATTATCTAGTATCACAAGTGAATTAACTATGATTACAAGTGGGTTGTCTAGGATTACACCTGATTACTAATATTATCCTAGATTTCGTGGATTATTTCTTATTACAAGTGGATTATTTCGGAATGAAAATAGATTATCCAAGGTTATAAGCAAATTACATGTGGATTAACTAGAATAATACGCCGATTGTAAAAGGACAACCTGCGATTACCAAGGATTACAGGCTGATTACCTAGGATTACAAGTGGAATTCCTAGAATTACAATGGGTTGCTCAGATTAATACGGATTTATGGAATTGCTATAGACTACGATTAGATCACTTCCGATTAATAGTGCATTACTTACGATTGCAATTGAATTACAGATGGGATATCTAGGATTAAAAGTAGATTACCCAGGGTCACAAGTGGAATACCAGTGGATTACGTCGTATTACAAATACATAACCTATTATTACATTTGGATTGTCTAAGATTCCATTCTTGGTTTACTCCAGATTACAAGTGAATTACCTAGACTTACAAGTGGGTGAAGTAGGATTACAAGCGGACTACCCAGGATTACAAGAGGATTATTACCTACGATTAAGAGGGTATTTTCTAGGGTTACACTGGATAACTCAGATTGGCCCAGAGTTTTTAGAACACTTCGGATTACAAGTTAATTATCTCGGATTACAATCTCGGAAAGCAAGAGAATACCAGTATATAAACTTTGATTGAAAAGGATAATCAAGGTTATAAATGGATTACTTAGTATTACAAGTAGATTATCTATGATTAAAAAGGGATTATATGTTGATTACTTTGGGACACGTGGATTACTTCACATTAAAAGTGATTTTTTTAGAAATGAAAGTGGATTAAATGAGGATTTCATATCATTACGTGGATGACTTCACATTAAAAGTGGATTACCGATGCTAAAAAGTGGATTAAGAAGGATTACAAGTGGATTACATCAAATAACAAGTATATTACAAGTGGATTAAATCGGATTACATGTATATTATCTAGGATTACAAGTGGATTGCATAAGGTTATAGGTGAATTTTACAGGATTACAAGTGGATTATCAAGGATTAATATTTCGCATAACGTAGTATTCTAACGGTTCACAAGACTTCTTCGCTTCGATTAAAATTATTGCAAATTAAACAAAAGAATTATAAATTCAAATTTAATATTTTGTTTTTTTAATATCGAAGCCCTCGATATAAATTTCTATAAGCATATTTTTTATTTGAAATGTCTAATATTCTAAATATTTCTCTAATTAAAAATTATTTGCATGGAATTTAACATTTTTGACACTCCCAAGACAAATTAGGCAAACGTATATTTATTGTAAGCGTATTTCAAAGTTGCAATTTAGTAGTCTTTCTAAACCAATGGCCAGACAAAATAAAAAAACATACAAAGCTTTGATTTTTCCTCATTTAAGAAGCTTTTAAAAGTTGAAATAAATTTCCATAATTTAAATTATGTTTGAAATTGATAAATTATTAGTAATATTTAATAATGAAATAAAACCTAATAATAATTAATAATATAATCATAAATTAATAAAATAATTATATGTACTCATGTAATTCAATTATAAAAAGTTATTAAACTTTGAAGTATTTAAAATTTTCCGAATTTGAGCGGTCAGTTCAAAAAGTATTCCATGTGTGAAGGTGCTTTCAAATTAAAAGTATTTTCGATCAAATGTTGTGGAAATTCTTTATTTTATTTCGGAAAAGTAACATATAACAAAATCAAAAATTGTTAACTTTTTTAGAAGTGAGAGGATGGGTTCGGTAAATTCATACCTAAATATATATATTACATATTTTGTTATATAATATTCCATCAGATACAATAATACATTTGGACCTGTATAGAATAAACAGACAGATAATGCAACATTCGCATAACTGTGCGATATAGTATATATCCTAGCAATAGTAATATGTATATATAATATATATTTATTTTCATCCTGTTTCGCATGTTAATAATAATTATTTTTTTCTTGAAGACTTTCGGTTAAATATTTTCATCTCGAATAGAAGGTACAAGTTTGCATTTTGTGCATTTCGTATGAAACTTCCTATAAAGTCCCGTCGCACAGAATATTTTTCTTTTTACATTTTTTATCTCGATTCTCGACTTCATAATTTTATTAATTTCATAAATTTATGATTATAAATGTCCTTTCCGTGAATCAAAGTTCGAGATTCAGTACGACGAAAACTTCGACGAGACGCTTAATATTCATTTCATGCAACATTTATCGCGGTGCCATCGCGGGTCACTACGGAAAAGAAATTTAGGTCAATTCTCAAATCTATTTGCCATGCCATTTTTTTTAATAATAAAAAAATTAAATTTCCAATTCCGGAATTCAGAAGATTTTCCTAATTTAATGACCCGCGGTGGCTTTCTCGGCCTTAGTTTTATTTAATTAACGATCAACGTTAAATTTTTTCGCTATGAAGGGTGCGTTCGCAACGATAATGATCCGTCTTGTATCAGCTTGCATATTTCTTGCGCTTGAACACACCCTCTTTACTTTTTTGTATATATATTTTTTCTGAACACAGAATCTCTCCGAGGTAAGTTTTTATTGCTAAACCCATTCGCTTACCGGTTCGCCATATCCACATAACGATTTTTCAGAAAGAAGTACATCGATTTGACCCTCTTAGTTTAGTATGCGTATGCCAGAATAGCTTTTCAGGAGACAGGTCAGAATACCAAATGCGATATTTTAATTATATCGCTTAATTACGATTTTTGCCTTAAATTGCAATAATGCATTAAAATATGACATTTACGCTGGTTGATTTTTTTGTCCATTTTCAATGTAGGAAATTACTTTTTAATCCTTGTCATTAATACATTATTAATACTGCTCGGTATTTTCCAAATCGGATTAGAGCCGTTGTAAAGTTAGCTGACGACCACAGCTCGGATCTCATATGCGGAGAACCCCTGCTAAATCATCGGTAAGCATGCGGGCGCACGTCGGGCATGCACGTTGGTCTGTGACACCCCTCCCCGCGTACTGTTAGTTCCCAGCAAGTGAGATCCGAGCTGCGCTCATCATCTGACACGACAGTGGCTCCCATCCGCCCTCTGTCTATTAGGGGTCATCCAGAAACCACGTTAACAATTTTAGGTTTTTTCAGCCCCCGTTCTTCCACGCTTAGAACATGAGTTTTGTCTCACCCCCTCCCCCTTTAATTAACGTAGCCCAAAACTCTATCAAAACATAGGAAAGAGGGTGATCTATCACAAAAGTAGGGCAATAACGGAGGAATCAATTCTTTAAAAGAAAATTAATGTAATCACCATTTTGAGCTCAATACAAAAAACTTACAATTCCTCAGATTTTGAGTCGAAATATATATTGAATTTTTAAAAAACAAGAATAATTTTCTAACCAAAAAGTAGATTTATCAACAAGATACATAAATTTTCAACTTTTAAAGAAAATCAATTTTATTTCTAAAAATAAGAAATTTTAGCAAAATATAAATAAAAAAATATAAAAAATACAAAAAAAGTTAATTTTTTATGAAGATAGTTTAATTTTTAATGAAATAATTAAATTTAAATGAAAAATTTGAATAAAAATAAATTACCGAGTGAATTTTCTACCAAAAAGATGAATTTTCACAAAATAGCGTAATTTTTAACAAAAAAGTTATTTTCAGCCAAATAGTTCAATTTTGTATCCAATTTTTGAATCCTCAACCAAAACAGATTAATTTTGGTACAAAAAGAGAATATTTAACTAAGCACATGAAGTTTTAAAGAAAAAAGATTAATTTTCAAGAAAAATATAAATTTTCAAATCATAATGGAATCACTACATTGATAGCTACAAAAATTAATTCTAAACCAAGAAAAACAAACGAATTATTAATCAAATATTTAAATTCTCGAAAAAGAGATAAATTTTCAACAAAAATTATGTATCTTAAAAAAAGATTTTTTTGACAAAAGAGTTTAACCCTAAGGATGATTTTTTTAAATCAAAAGGTTGAATTTTTGAAAACGGAATAGTTGAATTTTCAACCAAGAAGAAAAACTTTCCAGTAAGTTGTACCAAAAAACACGAGTTTTCAACAAAATACAATTGACATAAAAGAAGGTTCATTTTTTACAGAGAAGTTATTTTTTGATCGAATAGTTTAACTTTCTATCAAATTGTTCAGTCTTTAACCAAAACAGATTATTTAAGCTTTATTTTAATTAAATAAAATTTTAGTATATGAATAAAAATTAGTTGAAAATCTGAAAAATCCGAAAATTTTTTCAAACAAAAGAGATCAATCCGAAAAAAGAAACAAAAATATAATAGTAGACTTTTTAATCAAAAATAGTTGATTTCTTTTGTTGGGTTCTATTAATAAATTCTTAAGGTTCAATGACCCCCCCTCCCTTCCCCCTTAAAATTTAGAACCTAGTTTATGGACGAACCCCTTTATTCCTCAGAAATAATTTTCCTCTTGCTAACAGCAGCTTTTATTTAAATTTTAAATAAAAATGAGATTTAAACCCCTCTTGTCCCCATCGTCGAATTTATGCTTAATGGAAGTTTCAGATCCTCATAAATTTTAAGGAAAGCTGCTCAGTTGAGTCTCGTTAAAAGTTTTGCTGGAAAAGTTACTCGCCACAAACACGAATGTTTACTTTCACTTCCGAACCAGTTGCAAACTAAATTTGATTAATTGTAACTTAGGGGGCGTACATAAACTAGAATACAATTTTTAGGAAATTTATTTAGCCCCACCCCACACTGAAAAGTAACGTAGCCCAAAATTCTCTAAAAAAATAGGAAATGGAATGATTTTTAAGGAAAATAGTGGAATAATATATTTAAAAGTATTTTAAAAGAAATTAATGTAAATACCATAATGACCAAATGGTCGAATCTTCCAAAAAAATTCTAAAATTTAACTAAAACAGTTAACTTTTTGAGAAATTCCTAGAAGATAGTTGAATTTTCGACCAGATAAATAAAATGAAACAAAATAATCTTTAATAAAATTGTTAAATTCTTAACCAAATAGTTAAATGTTCAAATAAACAATATATTTTTTCAAACCAAAATTAGAATTGTCAAATTTTCAGTTAAAAAAACTTATTTCTGGACAAAATAGTAATTTGAACCAATTGATTTCAAAAAAGAAATACGAAGTGTTAACGAAGTAGTTGAATCAACGGAAAAAAATGAATTTTCGACAAACAAGATTAATTTTCCAACAAAAAGAAAGCAAGTTTGCAGTAAATAACTTAAATTGTTCACAAAAGAGGTAAATCTTGAAAAAATAAAATTTTGACAAAGTAGGTCAATGTTTAAACAAGGACTGAAATTTTGAACCACAAATCATGAAATTTTAATTAAATAGTTGAATTTTTAACTAAAAAAAGATGTGTTTTCAACCAAAAATAGAATCGTTAAATTTTCAGTATAAGAAGTTAATTTTTTACCAGTTGAGTGCATCCAAAAATGATAAATCTTTACAAAATAGTGAAGTCCTCAACCATAAAGATAAATTTTCTACCAAATTGTGGAATTTTTTACTGATAAATTCTAAATTTGAATTAATTTTTAACCAAAACGATGAACTTCTCAGCAAGAAGATTAATATTCTATCAAGAAAAACAAATTTTCAACAAAAGACTTCTATTTTTAACAAAATTGTCGAATTTTTTAGCCAAAAGGACTAGTTATCTGAAAAACGGTTGAATTTTCATTCCAAAACTATGGTTAATTCACAAAAAAGTTAGTTTTCTACCAAATTTAGAATATTTAAACTAAATAACTAATTTTTTTAAACGAATTTTAACAAGTAGTTGGTTATCTTCGTCTACTGGCTCGAAATCAGCATTTTTTAAATATAGATTTTTATTTCTGAATTAATTTTTGACCAAAAAAGACGAATTTCAACTAGGAAACATCAATTTTTAATTAAAAATATCATTTTGCAGCAAAAAATTGAATATTCACATTCATAATTACAAAATTAATTCTCAGTGAAACAAGACGAATTTTCAACAAAATAGTTAAATTTTAAACCAAAGAGGTGAACTTTTGAGTAAAATTTTCTACAAATGGAGTAGTGGAATTTTTAACCAAAGTGATAAATTTTCAATGAAAAGAATTAATACTTTTTCATAAAATATTTACATTTGCAATAAAATAATAAAATTTTCAACCATATATTGGAATTTTTGACCAAAAGAGATGAATTCCGAACCAAAAATATAAGTTATATTAATTCATTTAGGATTTAATGAAAAAAGGAGAAAAAGTAAAAAATAGTTGAGTTTCTTGATAACAGGGGAAGAAAAAATTTTTTAGGGGAAAAAAGTAATCTCTCACAAAATTCGCAAACACTGTTAAAATTTATTATATACTAAATACCCTTAATTTACTAAATGTTATCTACGTTCGTAACGTCATTTTCAATTATCCCTCCCCCAAAACCTTCGTTACCAACCGCAGTTTTTTGCATGGCTCCCCCCCCCCACCCTTAAATTGGTAACTTGGCTTATTGACGGCCCCTTAGTCGGAAAATCAAGAAAAATTAATTGAAAAAATCTTTGGAAGATGTATTTCTCTGCTCTAATTGAAAAATTATTCTGGACTTTTAATCGGAACGTGGAAAAAAGCTTTACCAAGGCTCTTGATAAGACTTGCTGGAGAGATCGCAGATAAATTAAAATGAAGCCTCAGCGAAAAATGTGTAGAGAGATATTTAAAAATGATAATTTAAAATGATATTTTCTATTACCTAGATCGTATTTTCGATTTACCTACAGTGATTGTAAAATATTGATTAGATCGTAAAATATTTTTCCCTCAATGATAATGTTTGTTTGATATGGAAATTAGCTCTTTCTGTTGGATGATTTTTATAATTGGACGTTTCGATACGCTTGGTTACGAATTTAAGGTATTTTATAAATGTCCTTATTAAGAAAGTATTCTCGAAGGAGGTTTCGATAATATCGATATGTGACGTATTATAATGTAGTGTAATCAGTCTTACAGACGAGGTTGTGTAAGCGAATGGGTTATTTATTTACAATTGCTTTGGGTTTACAATTTCATTTCAGGAAGCATACAAATTCATTTGATTAAAAATGCGCCACGATTTTATTGTGCTTCAATAAGTTACTTGATACAAAAAATAAATGTAAATCAGATTTAAATATATAAAGATAATACTGATTGGTTGCGATACTGTGTGAATAAGAGTATAATTAAGTAATTTTATTTCACGAAGAAATTTACTTCTAAATGTTTCTAGACATTATTGATAAAAGTCGAGATTTAAATTATAATTTCTATTTTTCACTGGGAAACAATTCTGCTTTTCACATTTTGCTACCAAACCACAATTTGTACATTTTTTCACATTTTTGCAGAGATAAGAAAAATAAACATTTTTGGCAAAATCTATAAATATCTTAACACTCTTTACGATTAAAAATTGGGAAAAATGAATTATTTTAAAACATATTTAAAAGTTAGAAAAAAATCGAAATCTTGAAAAGATTACAAAAAATATCCAACAAAGGTTTGAACAAATATATAAAATAATTTTTTTTAAGTTTCTAGGAAAATTAGGAATATATTTTTATTTTGAAAAATTAATTTTTAGCGAAATTAAAAAAAAGATTTAAAAATAATTCAAATGATTTTCTAAAGTTCCGCAAAAGAAATGTTTCAACAGAATAAAACATTTTCTTAAGATTTTCGGGAGAATTTAAAGTGATTTCCTATTTTTGAAAATAAATTTTAGGAGAATATTGTAAAAGATTTGCAAAATCGTAAAAAATATGCGAGGGATTTTCGGGACATTTTGTAAATTATGCAGAATTTTTCTAAAAATTGTAAGAAAATTTTGAATCATATTAAAATATATTCAGTAAGCTTAGAAGTATCTGCACAATTCATTTTAATATTTTGGAAAATGTTGGAAGGCTATAAAAGAGAATACAAAATTTTCTCAGTATTCTCTGAAAAATTTCAATTATCTTTTAATTTGCAAAATGGTTTACTAGCAGAGGTTTTCAATTTTGCTAATAAAATATTTCCGAAAATTTCGAGTAAGTTTAAGTAATATTTAGAAGTTTTGAATAGATTCAAAAATATATTAAAACTTGTAAAGATTTCAAAAATAAAAATATTTTTAAAGATTACAAATATTCAAAAGCTTTTTAAAATGTTTGTAAGTGTTCGAGAGAATGAAAGAATAGTCTTAAGATTCCGGGAAACATTGCATTTTTCTTTTGAAAAATTCATTTGAACAGTAAATTGAAAAAGATTTCAAAACATTTAAAATGATTCCCTACAATTTCGAAAAAGTCTGGAGAAGATTTTGAAAGAAAATATTGCAATTTGGAATTTTTTAAGTTTTGAAGAGATATAAAATATTTTTAAATTACTTCTAAACTTCTATCAGTCCCAATTAGCTCTAAAAATGACTCAAATTTTTCCTAAATTGGGTAAAATGCTGAAAATAGACAACTTTTATTTTAAACTTTTTACATTTTTTTATGATATCTAAAATCTTCAACAATATTTTCAAATTTTCTCATTAACTTTAGAGATAAACTGATAACACTTATCTTTTTGTTTTCAGATCTCATCACATAATTTTAGCTTAAATTTAAGTGCCCAGAAACATTTAAAAAGTAAATAGTTATCTGAAATTATTATTTTCTAATAAAATTTTTTTTCCTCTCAGATAAAAAAACTACACACGCGTGGTTGATAATCCTAGTATTAAATAAAAAATCATTCTCTAGGATGAGATTGACTGTAAATTAAGTTATAGAATAATAAAGTGGTAAAGAAAATACCTATTTCTGGATTTTTCTTCTCTAACGACATGGGGGTGTGACACACCCTCTTATAGCTAATTTCCAGCATCAACGTGGAAAATTGTTGCGAAAGCAGCGACTAGTACTTATCCTCGGAGAGAAGAAGAGATAGAGGAAGAGAGAATAGGGTTTGGGGAATCAAGGAAGCTTGGAAAGAGGAAGAAGGAATTCTGGACCTATCTTAAGTACCACCAGGGAAATTGACATTGTGACGAGGGATGCTCGCTATCCGGCTCCACTTTCACTTCACGCATATATGTATGAATATCGGACCTCAGAGGCCCAAGGGACACATCCACTTTCTATACAGCGTTCTCAACTCTTCAATTTTCTCAGAAAGAGGTTAATTCACTTTTAGGGTTTCGCAGCCCCGGGCTACTGAGAGGAAATGAGAGGAGGAATAGAAGGGGAAGCGAGAGGAAATAGGTTAGGTGAGGAGAAGTAATGGAAAATCAGGAGAGGGTAATAAGTGGATGTAAAGTGAGAAAAATTAGATGAAATTGGGAGAAAGAATGTAGGGGAAGCGAGGGGAGAATAATCAAGGAAGGGGAAGTGAGGGGAAGTGAGAAAAAATAAATGAAGGAAAGTGTGGGAAGGAAAAGTAGGGGAAGGGAGTGGAAATAAGGAGATAGAAAGAAAAGGAAGTGAGGATTGTAAGGGAAGGGAAGTATGGGAATTGCAGGGAAATGTGGAGAGTAAAAGTAGTGGAAATGAGGGGAAGTGACGGCTGGGGAAGTGAGAGGTAATGTGGGGAGAGGAAATAGAGGAAGTAAAGGAAAATTAGGGAGGCTAAATAAGGAGAAATAAAGAGAGGAGGAGTTGGCAAAGGGGAGGTTTAAACGACTAAATTAACATCTTAATAGGCTACGAAACCCTTTCTTGTAGACGTACAAAGTCTACTTTGAGAAGCTTTTAAATATATAATTAGAGTTCTACGATATTTCTCGAAAAAATTCTTCATGGGGGAAATTTCATTTCTTGAAATATTTTTTCACTTCAGGAATATTAAAAAATATTAAACAAATTTGTAAATTTATAAAATTCGAAGAGCATGTATTAGCTGCACATACCTACATTTGCGACATTACAAATATGAAGGCTTTCCTCCTTTTCAATAAAAATTTTTTTTATTGCAGTTGATAAATGCCCGAAAAGAAACAGACTTCACAGCCCAAAATACTCTCAAAATAGACGAAATATGATGATTTTTCACGAAGAGACAGGAATAAGTAATTCAAAATAAAACTAAAATATAGGTTGAATTAAAAAAAAAGAATGAACTTTAACCAAAAATGGTTAAATTTTTTACGAAATAGTGGAATCCTTAAGTCAAAACGATCAATCTTTTAGAGAACAGTTGAATTTTCAACCAAGAACTTTTCTATAAAAAAAAAGATACAAATCTTCAACTAATAACATGAATTTTCAACTTAGTAGTGCAACTTTCAACAAAGTAGTTTAATTCTCAAAATATTCCAAAAAACGGTTAAATTTTTTATCCAGAAAGACTAATTTGCTACAAAACATTTTAAATTAAGAACGATCAATTTTCAATCAAAAATAGAATAATTAAATTTGGAATAAAAAAATTTATTTTGAACCAAAAAGAAATGATTTTCTAATAAAATAGTAGAATTTTCATGCATAAAGAGGGACTTTCAACTAATAAAAGAAATTGATTAAAAATCAGTTTAACTTTGAATCAAGTAGTTCAATTTTAAATCAAGAAAATTAACTTTTGACTAAAAAGAAGAACTCACAATAAAATACATAAATTTTCATAAATTGTTGAATTTTAAGCCAAAAACACGAATTTTCTCCAAAAAAGTTTCATTTTCAACTAAATAGTTGAATAATCTTCTAAAAACTATCAACTTTTAGCCAAACATAAAACTTTTAAATCAGCATTTAAAATGAATACTTTAAAATTCCAAATTAAAAAAAATAGTCGAATTTTCAACCAAAGAAATGAATCTTCAAGTAATAAAATTCATATTTAAAAAAATAGTTCAACGATTTATAAGATTAATTTTCTGCCAAAAAAGACGAATTTACAACAAAATAGATCAATTTTTAACCAAACTGTTAATTTTTCTACTACAAACGACTAATTTTTGACAAATAGTGATTTTCAACCAAATAGTTCGATCTTCAACCAATAAAATTAATGTTTAACAAAGCATTTCAAGCTTTCAAAGAAATAATTTGAATTTTAAAGAAATAGATTAGTTGGATTTTCAGTTAAAAAATGAAACATAAAAAATTAATATAAAACAAAATATTTGAATTTTTAACTAAATAGTCGATTTTTTAACCAAAATAGACGAATTCTGAACCACAAATAAATAGTTTAGTTCAAACTTAAGAGAAAAACTATAAAAAGTGGAAGTTTTTTGAAAACAGGTAAAAAAGAAGAAATTCTTTAAAAAGGGGATAAACAGGCCAGGGGAATAGGAGAAAGAATGTGAAGTCTGCATTAGATAGTTTACTCATAAAATAAAATCACTATTTTTAATCTGTTATTAAGATTTATATTTTCTATGTGTGATGTCACATTTTGCCCCCCTCCCTCCGACAGTATCACATAGTTGTCTGAAGACCCCTCATGAACATTTTTTTTTAATTAATCGAAAGAAAATAATAAATAAGTCACTTCAGAATATTGATAACTTATAAAGTTTGAGAATGTACATAGATACTTGCACCTGGTACATGCCCTTTATTTACTTTTTTAATTTATAGCGTCGTATTTTCAAACTTTCACAAAAATTTGAAATCTTTGAAATTTAATATAGTGAATATAAATAAACATATATTATCACATATTCACTCAAGCTTCTAATTTCTGGTATTGTCAGAAGCTTCTAATTCCAAAGTTTCTTAAACTTCGGAAAACTGGTCACATTCCAACTTAGACAAATGCCTTAATGGAGCATTTACAAGAATCAAACATTTCCCATTTGATTCATGTCCCTGGAAAAGTTTAATTTAATTACGACTTTTCTTCCAATTAAAAACTTTCAAAATTGTCTGAGCTCAAAAAAAAATTCAAAAAGATTTTATTTAAAGGACATTATTTTTAAAGTATTCTGAGTTTCTAACGATTTTATTTTAAACATTATTATTCAATGTTTTTCAAATTAATTTCCGTTAGGTATAGTTTCGAACAAAAATTTCGGTTGGATGTGGAAAAAGTATTTCAACTTTGTTTCTTGCAATTTGAATATTTTCTAAATACAGATTTCATTCGCTTTAATGCAAAATGTACTTACTTCTCAAAAAAAGATCCACCTACTTAAGTAAAAATTTCTAATTCTGAAAAAATAAAAGTTTAAGATCACTGCAAATCTGAATAGGAGCATTAAGCCCTTTTCGAAATTTAGTTAGAAAATTTTATTTTTATTACAACGCGAGGCGTGGGCCTTGCACATTGACGTTCCGTCAATTCCTTTTGACAGTTTTATGAAAATTCGGGTTAAGATTTACGATCTAACGATGATCGAGCTGTTAAAATTTGATAACAAATCTAATAGAGATAAATTAAATTTATTTTGAACATTAATAACAATGTCTTTTTAAACTTTCTGAATTCTGCACACCCAGAGGAAAAGACCTCGTGAAAGTACCTGATTACCAGATAATTATTAAATTAATCTCTGAATCATTATTTAGAGAAGGATTTAAAAATAAAACCTATCTTAACTTAATTTTTAGTCCCAAAAAATTATTTAAAAAGTTTTATTTATGCAGTATTGATTTGCATTTATGATGGAAGCTAATTTAATCCGAGAAGAGACACTTCATTTCGACCCAGATATCTGATTTCCAATTTTAAATTGATTTGAGATATTTATGATTTTAATAAGATCAGTGGGAATAGTGTAATAATAAAAAAAAATCAATGAAAATTAAGTTAGTTTTTAAATTTTTTTCTTACAACATTAACATTATATTTTTAATTATTTGTAGAAAAAAGGTGGATGTCGTTAGATATTGCTTTTATCGATTGTTTCAAAAGAAATTTGGATGCTTTTAGAAAACTAGAATCAATAAATGTATCATCAAAAAAGAGTTAATTTTTTATTTAATTTGGCTATTAAATTTTTATCGAAATTTGCAACAAAAGCCTGTTTCAATTTGTGGTCAGTGTCACTTTGAGATTTTCAACTGACACACCTGTTTCCTCGAAAATGGATGGCTGTTGCTAATGAATTTTGTTTATACTTAAATCAGAAATACGTCATCTCAAAAGGAGACTTTTGTCTTGTCTTTAAATGGTGATTTCGATTTCACAGAAGGTTTTTTCGCTCTCTTGAAAATTTCAGATTTTGTTATTGTTAAATGAAGTTTCTATAAATACATTGACATAGAAACATCGTTTTTGAATCAATTAAGGAGCAATGTTTTAACGTTTAATTAATATTCTAATGTTTGATTAAGACTATTATAGTTGATAACAAAATTCGAAATTCGAAACTAAAAGGAAACTGAATTTTTTAAGTCAAAGAATATTTGAAATTTTCTAATTGTGAAACATATAAGAAGACTTCCTTAAAAATCAATAAAGGCTTTTCCATTTGAAAAATATTTTTTAATCTACAACAAAGGATCATTTTTAGCTTAAATTTATAACTTTTAAAAATTGATGTCTTACATTTTATAGCCTTATTGTTAACAAAATGCTTTTACAAAATTGGTTTGTCTTCTGCGGAATTGGTTTTGAAAATCGATAAAAGGTAATTTAATAAAAATTCGAAGCAACTAATCAGGACAATGTATTTGATACAATTGTGGCTTCATTCTAGAACAAAGAACTCTTGATCTTGTCGCCAGATAGCTGGTTTGTCGAGTGAGTTTCCTTTGAATTGGAACACCGGCTTTTATCAGAGAATCAACTTCCATTTCAGCTACTGATACTGACGAGATAGTTTTGCACGCCTCGAGCTTCAAGAAAATGTTCTTTGGAGATAACTGTCTTAATTAATTATTTAATTAAATTTGAAGTTAAGTGAGGGTCCGGATTCTGTAATCACATATTCCTTCTTCTCGCTGAATGGCTTTTCCCACTAAAAATATTTGAAACAAGTTTGGAATTTTAATGTTAAAAGTACATCTTTTTATAGGAAATTGGATTGTAAATTTTCATTCTTTGGACAAAAAAGTTTGATCTTTTCCCGTTCTCAAATTAAACCCGAAAAAAACCCGTTTCTTAGAAAACTTTTTTTTTCGTTTTTAACTTCACATCGTCATAGTTCAGCCAATTCTTTGAATTTTTAAATAAAATTTACAGAAAATACTTTTTATGATGTTCTAAGACTGAAGGAGGAAATAATATATCAAGATTTTTTTCGTGAGTAAAGTTTTAAACTTTTAGCTGAGACATTTCATAAATTATGCAATCATATCCTTAAGCTCATGGAGAGTAAACCGAATTTTGAGCAAAAAAAAGTTCCAGCGAGAAAGTTGTTCCAAATAGTATAAATATTATCTTTAAAGGAATAATTATTCTAAATGAATAATCATTAAGAAGATAGGAATTTTATTTCAATGGCGCAGCCTGCTTCTTTTCACACAAATATCAACTCGACGCGTTCCACAGTGTACCAAAAAGCACTTTCTTATGAATAAAAATCACTGGACAGTTAATTTTAAACAAATTTCAATGTATTTTTTTTTAAGCGACATTAATTTTATTATTCAATTATTTGTATGATAAAAAAAATATTTTTATTTAACTTTTCAATTGTTCTACTGTTTTAAAGATTTTAAAATGATGTAAAAACAGGCTTTATACTAGCATAATAGTTATACATATATAAATTATGTGTTAAAGTAAGAAAATTTAGTTTATGTTATAAACAAATTAGAGAAAAATTGCTTTTTTCATGATTTGCACTGAGTAGTTGTTGCAATGAATTGGTTTTGAAAAAAATACGAGACAAATTAATAAACGATTATGATGAATTAAAAATAGCTGCCACTTTTCAATTATTTATACTAATCATTATACTAATGATTGCTCAATGTCATCGTTTTTAAATTATTATAAAATTTTATAAGTTAAACAATTTGTATCAACAAATAGTTATTTTCACCATTTGTTCATGAATAAGATCAATTTTTTCGCGTAATCATTGTGTAATGTTTAAAAAAATATAATTTGTGTTTAAATAAAAATTTCCGTATGTTATTTACTCTACCATTCGCAGAACATTATAAAGCAGATTTCCTGTAAATTTCATTAAAAAATTCTAAAACTGGGCTGAATTATGGAAAAATAAAATTAAAAAATACAAAAAATGTAATGTTTAAAAAACGGTTTCATTAAAAAAAAAACAGCAAAAGCTAGAATGTTGCTGTTTGTAGAAAAAAGGCGCGCAATAAAATTATTTATAATTAAAATTTCAAACTCTTGAAAAGTGTCCAGGGGCCAACACCGTTTAGCGTGGAAAAGTATAGGTTCCTAAATTGTAATTATCTTACACATGAAAACTTCTAGTATAAACCAGAATGTTTATTTTACCTTTCATCTCCTTTTATTATTTTATTTGATTGAAAAATCTCTTTCTCTGAATGTGCTGACGACACGAGACGTGTAAAATTCTTTCCAACGAAATAACAATGAGTAAGTTCTTGATTTATAAATTTTATATTGTAAAACAAGTTTCATTATACTCTCAGCGAAAAAGATGCAAAGGATAAAAATATTGAACTGTTATTAAAAAAATGTGCGTTTCAATATTTCTCTTTTCAGTGCACTTTCATCGCGGCTATTGCATATCGAAATTTTCATAAAAAATAATCAACTACAATGTTATAAAATCGCATTAAGTATATAGTAAGAAATCGCCTCAGTACCGGTAATGAGGCGATATTCCTTGGCCACTCTCAATCGAACGAATTATTAACACTTAGCGAAACTTTCATCGGTCTGGGAATCGTTAAAATCTTCAACTGACGTCGCCCTCGATTAAGGGCAAAATTAAGAAATTGGCTATACTTATGTGTCAGGATTCGAATTAAATATTTGCAAAAGATCGGTAATATTTCTTTAATGCTAAGTTCTACCTTATCATCGGTCGAAGAAAGAGGAACACAACTTTCTACCTCAACCATTTGAATCCGGCCACTCAACCAGTAATGTCGGTAACTTTTTGCGGCTCACTTTGAACTCGGTCGGTAAAATAGTGACGTGAATTAGCCGGTAAAAAAGAACTCTCTTTTACCAACTAAGTTAAAATATAACACAGAAATTTGCCGATTTTACTGCTCTAATGAGAGAGTTAAAATGGCAATCTAGCAAGACATCGATTTAGCTGTTTTACCAACTGATGGTAAGGTAGGAAACCTTATTTTTCTCTCATAAGTGTAGCGATTTTCTCAAAGGTTTGCCGAAACGTCAGCATCGCGGGAAACGTGATACTTATAAAAAATAACTGACGTACATTAAGACGACAATTTGCGCATTTGCATCTAAGGATCTAAGTTGTCGTTGAAAGTTCACGAATTTCATGAATCTATGTACGACAATCCGTTTTGGCGAGAATCTCTCGCGCGAGAGAGAAAATCGCCGTTCACGAATATTGGCTCATTTTTCTCCATTTTCCGTCGCCATCTTGTGTATTCCGTTTTCTCAACGGAATGAGGTAAAAGTATCGGAAAAGTCTGTCGAGGCTTGAGGCGAGACTTGGAGATTTTTTGTGAAACCAATTTTACTTTTGCCCACTTGAGAAACTCGTTCTTTCTTTTCATCCTGTGAAGGACTGGTGCTTTTTTCCGCGGAAAAATTCTACTTTCTGGTTTACTTTTCACCTCCTGATTTACCGAGTTTCGGTTCATTGAAAACGGTAGTATTTTCCTGAAATTTTTTAACGTCATTTTCCTTTGGGATCGGAAGTTTTAAATTTAATTAACTTCCACTGGAAGGCTTGTCTAGTTCATATGACTGCTTGATCGAAACCGTCGATCAGCGTCTGGATGATGAATTTTATTGTTAACTTGTATATGTTCTCCACATTTTCGGTGTATCGGTCGTCAAGTGTCATTTTTACTGCCTCCAGGAATGGCGCTTCAATTTTCTGTAATGAAACAAAATAGTATTTAGATTAATATTTTGAAATTTGATAGAGTAATTCGATCAAATTTCTATGGAAAAGTTGAGTTTGCAAATTGAAATGTTAAATGTTTGGATAATTTTAACGTGTTTTAACTGCGATTAATTTACACTCAAGAAACATAATTCTTCAAATAAATATTAGAATTCTCAGGAAAAGAATTAATTAATTTTAGAATAAACCATTTAAAACCAAATATTTAAACTTTCAAGCAAAAAAGACGAATTCTTAAACAACTAATTAATTTTTTTAAGTACAATTTTTCAATGAAAAGGTCGAAATTCCAAATAAAACAGAGTTAACTTCATCTACGAATGAAAAAAGACGAATTTTTGAAAAGATTGAATTTTCAATCAAGAAAGATGAATTCCTACCAAGAATTTTTCTACAAAAAAGATTAATTTTTTACCAAGCGTTCAAATTAAAAAAAAATTTAACTTCAAAAGAAAAATTGTATTTTCAGCATCCTTGTTCAATTTTAAACCCTTAAGTAAAAAATTTTGTAGCAGAGAATTGAATTTAAATGCAAGAGGAAGAAATTTCTATAAACAAACCAATTTTCAAGAAAAAAGTTTATTTTTCAACAGAGTGATCAAATTATTAACAAATAGTTGAATTTTTAACAAAATAATTAAATTTTCAACAAAATAGTTGACTTTTTGATCAAAAATAATAACAGCTCAACAAATAATACAATAGTTGATATTTCTGCAAAAAAGTGTTTTTATTTTAAATAAAAGTTGTGGAATTTAAACGAAATGACGAATTCTCAAAGAATTAATGTAAAAGTTGAAAATTAATAAAAAATAATTTAATTTTAGATTAAGAAACTACATTAAATCCAAATTCAAAAAAAATTAATCAAAATAGTTGAATCCTCAACAAAAACAGATTAATTTTATCTAATAAATTGAATTTTAACCAATATTGATAACATTTCAAAGACAGTTGAACTTTCAAACTGCAAATATAAATTTTCAACGTAGAAGTTAATTTATAACCAAAATAGATTAATTTATAAGCAAAAAGTTGAATTTTATCCAAAGGAGATGAAAATTCTTCCCAAATGTGAATATTCGAACCAAAAAGACGAATTTTGAACAAAAAAGTTAAACTTTTCACAAGAAAATATTTGACATAAAGAAATGTCGGAAAATCGATGAATTTTTAAAACAAAAAGGCAAATTCTCTAGAAAACAGCTTAATTTTCAAACTAAAATTATGAATTTTCAAACAGAAAATAATTTTTAACCAAATCAGACTAACCAAATAGTTGAATTTTCAATCTTCACAAAAAAAACAAACGAATTTTCAACAAACAAGTTAAGTTTCCAACTCAAAAATATAAATTTTTAACGAAGAAGTTTATTTTCAACGAAGAATATTAATTTTCAACGAAATAGTTGATTTTTAACCGAAAAACAATCAATTTTATTCAAATATGGAATATTTAAGTTTGAAGTTAAAAAGTTTATTTAAAAAAACACGAATTTTAGGCATAACCGGTGAATTTTCAACTAAAGAGATGAACCTTCAAGTTGAATTTTCAATCAAGAAGAGTAATATTTACTACTGAAAATGATGAATTCTAAAAAAAATCTAATGGTTAATATTAAGACAAAAAATTTAATTTTAAACAAGCAACATTTGAATTCAACCAAAAATTCGAATTTTTAACAAATATTAAAAATTCTCAACAAAAAGACATTAATTTGTAACTACGAAGTTACATGCTTGAACAATAAAATAAAATTTATATAAAAAAAATGAGTTTTTAAATTAAAAAGACGAATTTTCAACAAAGCAGTTAAAGTTTCAAGCAGAAAAGATTTTTCAGTCAAAAACCAGAAAAAAATTTAACCAAATATTTACATTTTCTACGAAAATACTAAAATTTTCGATTTAAAAACAGAAATTTCTGATAAAAAAGTTCAATTTTGATTCTACAAATATAAATTTTCAACAGGAAAATTAATTTTCAAAACCAAAGCGATGGATCTTCTTTTAATAAAATGATTTTTCAACAAAGTGGATCAACTTTCAACCAAATATAGTTGAATTTTCAATCAGAAAGATTAATTGTCTATCACTTTAGATGAATTTACAACAATATTCATAAATGTAAAATTAATTTATTAAATTTCATACTAAAAGCGATCAATTTTCAACCAGTAATGACATAGTAAAATTTAAAGTTAAAAAAGTGAATTTAAACAAAAAAGAACGATTTTTTAATTATGAATCAATATTCACACGAATTAGGATATCAAGTTGAAAATTTAGAAAATTATTTAAACGAAGTATTACAGTCCCTTGACAAAATTGTTAAAATTTTAACCAGAAAAGATGAATTCTTAATGAAAAATTTATTAGTTGAATTTTTAACTGAAACAGTCACTAATCTGCTAAAAATAGACTAGTTAAATTTTCAGTTGAGAAATGTAATTTTTTATCTATTAAGAAGAAAATTTTTCGAAAAAGTTGTTTAATGTTTAACCAAATAGTAGAAATATTAAACAAAATATATGAATTAAAAAAAAAAGTTCGTATTTAAGCAAAGAAACATGTAAAAAGGGGAGGTTTCTGGAAAACAAGAAAAAATCAGAATTATTGAAAAAGAGGAGAACAGGGTAAAGAAAATCAATTCTATAATTAATGCTTTGCTTTTTTTTCATTTAATAATTTTTATGTTTTTACCTTGCAAATCCTGTTAACCAATGAATACAAAACTTCTGTTTTGTCAATTTAAAATCAAAACGGGTATACATTTTTTTAAAACAGAAACATTGGGAAAGAGTTTTTCAAATTTAAAAACATGTCGTCGAAAGTTAAATAAACGACAGGAGAAATATAAATTCACAAATATGAATAAAAACAGCAGAAATTTTTTCAAACCAGCATTTGATAATATAAAGTTGAGGGTGAACGAAATGGCTTTAGAGTGGTCATAAATTAAAAAATTAAACGATTTTGAAATCGAATTGTCAGGAAATTGCAAGCATCAAAAGGTTTTACGCTCTCCAATGATGGAAGTTATATTTTCCAATATAACAGTACGAGATTTAAATTGGACCAGCTTTCCAATTAAATCGTTTGAATATGCAATATATCCGATTCATGCATATAAAAGCTTTTGAAGTTCTTTAAAAATGTCGAACTGCAGATTTGGAACCTTTTGGAATGAATAGTAGTGATTTTGTATGGTTTAGTCGAATACGGGCAGTAAAAAGGAATAAATAAAAAGTTAAGCTTCATTCAAGAATTATTCAAAATCGAAATAATAATAAATGGAATGTATAAGTCATATAGCTGCATTTTGAGGTGACAAAAGTTTTGACAAAAGATAATTCAAAATTGATAAGGGGCAGTTCAGCAGGATGAAAATAAATATTGGTCAAGAAAGTAAAGTTCACTGAAAAAAGAAACTTTAAAAAGAAATTTGAAAAGGATTAAAAGAAAATTAGTGAGATCTTAAAATTCGTATGGATAATGGTAAATTATGCACTGAAAGGTATAAAACAATGATACATAAATAAAAAAATTCTGGAATACGTTAGGCATCGAAAAGAAAACATCGTATTATTAATCATCAATATTATACAAATATAAAAAAGGTCATTATGTATCAAATTTTCTAGTTGTACAGTTTAATCCCTTCGAATAAAAAAAATAATAATCTGAGAGGTATATGGTTTTATTTTTAAAGCAAAATTTTTGTATTTTTTCACAAATTAGTTTGGAAAGTGTTTTGCGAAAATTAAAATAGCAACCTCAAAAATGTTTATTCTTTCATTATTTCTCGTTCTTTAATTTTTTGGAATGCTTTTAAACTATTTAAAATACTTTTGAATTCTTTAAACTTCCTCGAAAGTAACTGAATTTTTGCGAAAACCCAGATAAATCTGAATTCATGTAAATGATCTGAATTATTTGAATTCCTTGAATTCATGGAATTCATGGAATTTTCTAAATTTTAAGAACTCCCTGAATTCTCATAACTTGAAAACAATTTAAAGAATTTATATGAATTCAGAAGAACTGAAGAAGATCAGGAAATTCTATAAATTCAGAAGATTTGAAAGAATTCAGGGAATTTGGAGAATTTATAATATTCAAGGAATTCAGGGAATTCAGAATATTAAAGGATTTAGGAGAATTTAGGGAATTCTAAACATTCAAGGAATTTGGGATATTCAAGGATTGCAGGGAATTTAGATAATTCAAGAGCATTTAAATTTCTGAAGAATTCAGATAATTTATAATATTGAATTTTGAATAAAAAACAGTTGAATCCAACCAAAGAGAGGCAAATTTCCAAAATAATAGTTAAATCGTCGACCAAGAAAGGTTAATTTTGAACCAAGCTGTTTCATTGAAAAAAAAATAAAGTAAATAAATCAATCTAAACCAGAATAAATACATTTTTAAATTAGAAATACTATATATTAACCAAAACTGAAATTGTTATATTTTTAGTGAAGAAAGATAATTCTAAAAAAAAAAAGAATTAATTTTTTGCAAAATATTTAGATTTACAAGTGAAGAGGTGAATTTTCAAATTCAATGACGAAACATAAAAATATTTCAAGAAAAGAGTTTATCCTGCCATCAAGAGTGGAATTTTCCACATGAAAAAAGATTTGTAAACCAAGAAGATTTATTTGATACAAAAAGATGAATTATCATAAAAATGCATGTCTTTCCAAGCAAGTAGGTACTTAAAGTTTAAAATAAAAACTATGAATTTTCAGTCAAAAATGGGATAGTTGAACTTTTAGTGAGAAAAATTAATTTTGAACCAAAAATGAAATAAGTTTTTCATAATATAATTAAATTATGTGAAAATGATTTAAATTGTCAATCTTAGAAACGAATTTTGAATTAAAATAAATGATCTTCGAAAAAAATGAATTTTCAAGAAAAACTTTCAAAGTTCGATCAGTGAGTTACATTTGTAACCAAAAAGTTGACTTTTTAACGAAGATGAATTTTCTACCACAAAATATGAATCACTAACAAAATAGATACATTTTCAACTGAAAAAGATTAATGTTAAATAAAAAATGAAATATTTAAATTTTCACTTCAGAAAATTTATTGCAATTTAGATTTGAGCAAACTTCAAACAAAATAATTCAATTTCTAACGAAATAGACGAATTTTTGAAAAAATGCTTTAACTTTCAACAAATTAGTTGAATTTTTTACCAACAAGGATGAAGGCATTTTTAAACAAGAGTTTTAATTTTCTGCCAAAAACGATGAATTTCCAATAAAATACATGAATTTTCAACCAAAAAGATTAATTTTCAAGAAAAAATATTAATTTAAATAAAAACGGAATAGTCAGTGTATCAAATTATTTCTCAAGAACGAACGTTTAGAAAATTACTTAAATTTTCGATCAATCAGACGAAATTTTCATTTAAAATAATAAATCTTTAACTAAAATATAAATTTTTAAGAACAGAGTTCAAAAATTTCATCATTCAAACAATGAATTCAAGTTTTGACCAAAAAGTTGATTTTTTAGCCAAGAAGATTAATTTTCTACCAAAAAGATGAATTATTAACAAAATCCATAACTTTCCATCTAAGAATATGAATTTTATATAAAAATGAAATAATAAAATTTTCGCTAAAAAAATTAATTTCTATCACAATTTTAACGAATTTTTAACGAAATAGTTAAATTTTCAATGAAATAGCTCTATAACAAAGTAGTTCAACTTGCAATCAAGAAGTTCAATTTTTATTAAAAAGGATTAATTTAAAAAAAGAAATATTAATTTTCTATCAAAAAAGAACGCATAGAAATAAAATACATGAACTTTAATGCGAAGAAAATCAAGTTTCAATTAAAAATATTAATTCGCAAACAAAAATGGAATAGTCATATTTTCAGTACATAAAAATTAATTCTGATAAAAACAGAACTTTCAGAAAGTTATGTAAATTTGTAATCAAAGAGATGATTTTTAAACTAAAATAATATATCTTTAACCGCAGAATTGATTGTTCAAGAAAAGCATTGCACATTCAAGCAATGAGTTGAATTTTCAACAAAAGAGATGAATCTTCAATAAACAAATTAATTTTCAACAAACCAGTTAAAATTTTAACCAAATAGATTAACTTTTGATAGAGTACGATGGCTTTTCTAAACGAAATAAGATTAAATTTCTTAAGTTTTTTGAAAATAGGGAGACAAATAAGAATTCTTTCAAACAAGGGAAGAAGTTTATTGGCAGTCCCTTAATCTCTCAAGTTATTGTCTGCTTAACTTAATCTTTCAACTAAATTAATGTTATCACATGGAAAAAATGCCTGGAGTATTTAATTAAAAGCATTCCCATACTAATATTTACAAGTATATAAAATTACATTTATATTCCGCATCTAAAAATAGGAGGGATGAGCTTCAGTGTAACATTAAACTTCGAGAGGGAGGAGTCACGAAAATTTCACAAATTTTCACGAGAGGGAGGGGCGAGTCCAAAATGTCTAAAAAAAGCTTCGCGTACTATGTGGAAGCTCCCAAATTGTAATTCTAAAAATTGATAAAAGAATAATCTCTGAATTCAATTCTCCATAATCACAAGGGATTATTTTTATTATACTTTTCGCAATATACGAATAACTAAACAATTTCTAGAATGTGTAAAAAGTTAGTTTGATCAAGGACAAAATTGCATAAGCTATGCTGGCAGCTTGCCATTAAATGTCCCATTTCCCGGGGTGCTGCTTCTAACTTACTCTCTGGCTTTAACTTTAACTCCTGTTTGCCATTGCGCGTCGTAAATTGTAAAGCGCAAATAGAAAATCCTACCATTTCCATGCAATCTTCAAGATGGGAACTTAGTACATCAAAGTCAAATGAAAATGTTACATAAAGGTTCTTACCGCAAAGCACTTTTAATTATTGTTTCCTTCGGTGCACATTTTATTCTTACATAAAGTAAATTTAAGTTCTACTATTTAAAATTCCATTAAATCGATTTACGTTCGGCCGAATCAAATTCAATTAAAACGAATTTTGAAATGGGAGCTTTTGTTTAATCAAGGTTCCTTGTCATCTTAGGAAAGTTTTTAGGAGAAATTTCACCTTGAAGTATAGACTTGCGGTCCGTTAGACCGCACGACCACGGTCGTGTCAGAAATATACATTTCTGTTTTGCGGGTCTCTTCTGGTTTGAGGCATTATAATAATAAAAGTCGATAAATTTCATTAATTTTTCAATTATTCCTATGCCTCTTCATATACCTCTGTAAGTAAGATAACAAAAGGTTTTTTACTTATTTAATTAAATATAAATTGATACAGCGTTCTATAGAACCTGAGTTCCATTTGAGTGCAAAAATAAAAACAGGTTCATTTTCATAAAAAACTTATTTTTTAAATCAATTGATGTAGAATTTGCATACAAGTCGATGGTAAGAAATTGCTTCAAAGTTGTTTTTTTATGCCTTATGAGGGAGAATTATTGAAAGAATTTCTTTTAAAAATCAAGCTTGTTAATAGAACTATACTAAAATTTTATTTTACTAGAAAACAAACACGCGCATTAATCACGCGATTATTCCTTGTTATTTCATGAAATTAAAATTTTTTATTTGTTATTAACAATAGCACTTTAAGTATAAAATAGCTTAAATGAAAGATCAAAAATTTTTAAGGTTATAAATCTTCTTTTATATTTAATGTTTTTGGTTTAAATTCACCGATTTACAATTAAAAAAGTCAATATAACCTCAAATGGTGTAAAAATTGAATACCGTCTTTGAAATCTGTATCGATATTTCCAGTGAAAACCGCTTAGAGCTTAAACAAAATTTGTATAAATTTAACGGGAAGGACACCAACACAACCTGAAGTTGTTAAAAATGATAAATATTTTTTGGAAGCTGATCATTTTTTTCTACAAAGCACCAATAATTTTTTATATGAAAGAATAATATAACAGCCAATTGTTTAGAATTGTAAATCTTGTTCGATCTATAATCATTTTTATTTTAAAATGACAATTATTTATTTAAAACGCTAACGTAACCTAAAATTGTTCAAATATTATAAGCTATTTTAATCTATGGATTTTTGTTTACGCAAGAAATTGGATATAAAATTTGAACTTAATCTAATGTTGCTAAAAAAACTATGAACATTTAAAATCTGATGAATTTCGTATTTAAATACCGTTTTCAGGGAAAAAATAACAATGCAACCTACAGTTATTGAAATACTGTAAATATTCTTTGAAATATAATAATTTTTAATTAAAAATACCAATATTTTTTGACAAAAAACACTAAAATAGCATACTATAACAGAAATTTTTTTAGAATTATGATTTTTTTTTGAAATCTAATGCATTTGGTTTAAAATAACCGACTTTCTCCGAAATACGTTAATATAACCTGAAAATGTAAAAAATTTCCAATTTTGTTTCGAATATAATGATTTCAATTTTAAAATTGAAATTTTTATTATGACACGCTAATTTGAAATAAAGTGATAAAAAAATCAATAACTTTTTTAAACCAAAAGATTTTTTTAACAAAAATGGCAATTTTCTAATGAAAAATACAAAGATAATCCCAGCTCAACTAAAATTGTTTAAAATTATAAATCTTCTTTAAAACTTATTGATTTTTCCATAAAAGTTTTCAAAAGAATACTCTAAAATAATTCAAAATTGTTAAGATATTTTAAATCTGGATTAAATTACGATATTTTTCTTTTTTAAATAAAAATCTTTTTTTCTTAACCAGAGTTAAACCCATTTTTGATGTACAATGCTAAAATAACCTGATATTTTGAATTGTTGGGAATTTACGGGGAATAATAAATGAGACTTGGAGGGAACAAAATAAAAAATTACTAAGCACTTCTATAAAAACTAGCTAAAAATTGAAAACAGGCCTTACAGATCTTCAGGAGTTTTTTTCATTAAAAAAAAGTCATCTCTTAAATAATAATGTTTATAATTTTTAGGAATTCATTTAACGATTGTAAAAACCAATTAAAAATTACTAACTGCAACACCTGAACTGATTTGTGAATAACCCTTCTAGAACTACTTTCAAATTATAATCTATCTTGAAATTGAAATTTTCGAGGAAATTTTTGATCTTAAAGAAGAAAACTTCCTTATTTGCTCGATATTCTCTAGTGACAACAAAAGAAGGCACACAAAGCTTCTTTAGTTCTTTTCCTAGCTTGATTTTCCAACACCTAGCCAATCGCCCGCTCATTTTTCTTTTCTCTTCACGATTTTTTTTGTCAGTTAAAGAAAATCTAGAATATATTTAGAAAAGATGAGGCGACCTCTTTTATTATAAATATTTTCAAAATGAATACACTATCTTTGAAATATATTTTTTTCTTAAAAAAATCCTTTTGGTTTAGAGAATAAGAAATATCAGATAAAGCTTATATAACCCCTGTAAAAATAATAATGTTTTTTATCCTTTTAGCGATGGTCTTAAATGTTTTAGTTTTATATTATGAGAATTTTAGATGTCTTTTGTGGATCGTATATATTCATGATGTTATAATATAGTGAGCAGGTCACCATCACAGGTCGGGAAAAGAAATTTCATTTTTTAATAGAAATTAATATTAAATAATTAAATTATTAAAATTATTAAATGATATTAAGTTAATATTAACTTCTGTCAAATTAAAATTAAGCCAATTCTTAAAGGACTGTTCAAATGATAAATTTATGTTCAATGAATTTTCATTTCGACCCTTTCAAGCACCTTTTATTATGTCCAGAAAATGTCTGAAAAATTCAATATAGCAGGTTTTTTAAAAATTAATTTTAAATACGGATTTTTTGGGAATCTCTTCAAGGTTAATTATTTTTATTTGACGAGTGACAGGTTTCCAAGTATTTTGAAACTAATTTTCAATTTTTTAAACAGATTTTTGTTTAAAATCATTTTTTTCGTACCTTTTGCCGTTTTTCCACAAATTTTTATTTTTGTTTTTAATGTGATTTTTATGATTAAAACCAAAACTAGGCTTCCTATCAAAAAGTGATTTATAAAAAATAAGTGGCTCTTTTTTAGCTAAACAAATTTTGTTGAAACATGTTTTGTCTTAACTTGTGTCGTTTCGTGTATGCAAATGTTTTTGTCCTTGACAGAATTTGACTACAAAATGGAATTTTTGATGTTTAAAAATTTGTTGTGGAATCAAAATTTGCATTTTTGATTTTTCAAGAAAATCCTAAAAGTTGTTATGATCATTTTTCAGGGCTTTTAAAAAACGACGTTTTTCTTCTCTTGATTTTTTTCATATTGTGCGATGTTTGGTTTAAAATTTTGATTATCGATTGACTTTTTAAATCTTATAAATGCTATAACTGCTAATTTTCCCAAACATTTTGAAAATGCTCTAACTTTTTGAATTTTTTCCAAAATGGCTGGTTAACGAACTCTTCATTTCTTTTATGACCTAAAAAAGTGTACCAAAGATCGAATTGATCCGTTCATTTTTTCGAGAGTTGTATTTACGGACGGACGGACAGACAGATGTCATGATAAAAACTTGATTTTTGGATTCAGGGGTTCTCAAAGCGTGGAGATTCATTGAAAAATTCTGATGTCAAATTTAGTACAATTCTAATACTTTCTCAATTATAAATGATTCTTCAATGGTGGCATGACAATTATTGAATCCTTTTTTATATCACTTTTGCCCTCAGGTTATAAATCTATATAACAGGATACGTTATTTCTTAAACTGAATCCCTCTATATAACAAATGGCGATAACATTTTTGTAAATACTTTTCGATACCTTAAATCGACTATGAATTATAGAATTTGTAATCTCTTAAATTTGCACATTTTCTTGTTCTTATGTGCTGTTTTAAAAATATAATTAAACATAAAAGCATTTAAAAATACAGTATTAGTAATTTTAAGTTGCCAAGATTGAGTTCTATGCAAATTTAATACTTTCTAAGCGCCTTATAATGCGTTAAACACAGGAAGTGTTATAACTTTGTTTCAGGTTACGTTTGACAGATCCGATCTTCTTTGAAAGTTATTAGAATCTAAATATTTTCGCTGCCTAATCGGGGATTCAAAAAAAAAGATCAGAAAGGCATTGAAATTTCTAATATCTTTTAATGCTAGCCTTTTTAACAAAGAGGAAATGATAGCGCTAAATCACTTAAAAAGCAAAAGATTTTAATAGTGGATAATAAATTAAATAATCTTGTAGAACTGTCTAATGTCAGTCTTTGAATTATACACAATATAACAGGATGCTTAATAAAAATCCAAGGTGTTTAAACCCAGTGCTTGATAATGTAAAGTTGTTACATTAGGACCACAACTGATGTCTTTTCTCTAAATTTGAACTAGTTCAATTGTTTAGTAATTTAAATTAGTGGCTCAATTCTATCTATGAATCAGTAGTTTTTACTGATAAGTTAGTAATTTTTGCTGATACATTAGTAAAAAAGAACTTTTTCATAGCTGGAATTGAGCCACTGATTGAAATTAGTAAAAATTTTAACTGATTCTAATTTAGAGAATTGGCAAATATAGATGACCATTACCATCCCGTTTGCGAGAAAAAAATTAATCTGATAAATCTTGTACACACTTTTAAAACGTAATTTTAAGACAGAAAAACTAAAGTTAAATTTGGTTGCATGTACAATTTCTCGCTGTTAAAGTTTACATGCTATTTGGCGAAAGTTTATCCTACGATAGAATAAAAACTGTCGCCTGCTACGGCATACTTAGCTGCAAGGTAAAAACGGCAAAGTATGAGTGAATTCGAGCTATAGATCGGGACATCAGATGTAAAACAACACAGAAAAAACAAAAGTTAAAATTTGTTGCAAGTAAGACTTGCCATGGTCACGCTCAAGTGAGTAAATTTTGGTAAAACATGTATTCAACAACAGAAAACACGAAAAAAATATGTTCTTACTAATATATCTCCTCCGAAATAAATTACACTATTGTAGACGAATTAGAACTTATTTAATACCATTTAGTAAAAAGCAACTGACAGATGGGAACTCCCACTACTTTTCAATCTGATGAAGTCAAACGACGATAGATAGCGCTGGCGTCTTAATTCTCGCTACAGCTCGAATACAAATAGAGCGATTATAGGATGAAAGATTATCCAGGCAACGTTAAAAATCTGAAATTATCTGCGATTCATGTAAAGTTTATTTGACAAGGTTAATTTTTTTGATGGTGAATCTCTCACCTGGTATCGATGTAAACTTTATCTTTCGTTTTTTCTGTGAAATCAAATGTTTGAAACTATTCACAGAAAAAACTAAGAATAAAATTTGTTGAAGGAAATTTTTTAGAGTGATAAAGTTTTGTTTATCCAACTTCGCTTCTTTCAAAAAACATGTGTTTGTCATGGAAAAAAAGGAAAGTTTAACCGATATTTATGTAAAGTTTATCCTGCGAAGTTAATTCTTTTTGCAGAGAATCTTTAGTCGGAAATCGATGTAAAGTTTATCTTCTGTTTTTTCAGTGTTTCCACTTTTAAAGAAAATCTTTCGAACAGACATTATTGTCATTCTCAAACAAACTAGAACACTATATAAGCATAAAAGATATCTTGTGAAATAAAGTAAGTAAATCCGACTCAGATTAAGAAACAATTAGTAACATTTGCAAATAAATTAGAAGCTTTTAATGGTACATTCGTGTAACTATACAATTCAAGCTGGAGAAATCTTGAAAAGTGACCCAGAAAACATTTGGGACAGTAATTTAAAACCTAAAAATAAAACTAGAATCCATGGAATAATGGTATGCAAAGGCTTAGAAATATATAATGAGAATGAAATTGTAGAAGCGTTTGCAAGTAACATCGAAAGAGTATCTGTAGAAGATGATTCAAATTAAGAGGTGGGATTTTACAGTGGTTCCGGTAGTAAAGTTTTGATGGGAAATAGATGCAATCTCAGTTACGCAGGTAGGAAATGCGGTAATAAGATAGCTAATAAACACATAGCGGGATGTGATACCATTCCAAGTTAAATTTGTCACGGATTGTTACCCGGTCGTAATTAAACCTCCTAATCATTATAATAATGCAGCTTTTAACAGAGACATATCTATAACTAACCTGGCTAAAGTTACTGAAAGTACTTTTAAAGCGATATGTGTTGGTGATCAAGTGTACGAGATTTACCTAGATTTTTCAAAAGCTTTTGATGAAGTTAACCATGTGCTACTGTTTAAAAAACTGCACAATATTAACTTATCGAAAAATATTTTATGACTTTTAGAGAATTTCTTAAGAAATAGAAAGCACTTCGTACATTATGCGGGTCATTCTACTTCGTATGAAACAAAGTTGGGTGTTTCTCAAGGTCTGGGCAAAATTTTTTACATTATTTATTGTAATATTATAAATAAAGATATATCTCTTAGGCTAATATTGCATGCAGATGAAACACAAATTTATTTAAACATTACTATTATTGAAGATTGTGCATGCTTAGATATTATCTATTTTAGAGTAATTAGTCCAGTAATTTTCAATTACAGAATTAATAATAAAATGGTACGTAGAGGAAATCAAGTGTGGGACTTAGGTGTCAACCTCAATTCATAACTAAGATGTATGCAACACATTGAGAAAATAGGAAGACATGCAAATAAAATGTTAGGATATCTGTCTTAAGTTTTGCAAAAGCTTTAAAAAAATTGAAACAACAACGCTATTATAAAACAGTCTAGTACAAACTATGATAGAATATGTTTCAGTTAAGGTAAATGCACTGGTAATCGTCACTGCATTAGTTATCGTCAGATGGGCCAATATTTTTCGTATAACAAGACTCACTCTCGGCGCGTGTGATAAAATTGTGATTTTAGGTAAGTTTAAATATCCTCTTATCAAATTAGTATTTTTTTCTCTCTTCAATACTTTTTACGTGTCTGACGATAATTAGCGCATTGGCATAATTTGAATTTTAATCGCAAATAAAAATTGACTCCAATCGAATATCATGTTAAGTGATCAAAATTGAGTTTTTCTATATCTGCTTGAATCGATGAAGCCCTTGGTGACGATAAGAATTGTGTTTTAAATAAAATTAAAAGCATTTTTCATTTCCAATTTGGCTTGAGGTGACTATTACTAGTGAATTTACCTTATTTGGGCACCTTAATTCGCATCTGACGTGAAGTAAATTGACAGAATTCAAAATAAATGTTTCAAATAAATAGCCTTTAAGGAGGATAACGCATAAACAGAAAGGGAATGTCATTATTTATAATTGTACTAAAGATTTAATATAATGACTTTAGATGACAAAAGGACTATTTCCTTCCTTAAATCATTGTGAAAAATACAAAATGAATAAATAGACTATCGATATATTTGAAGTTAAATACTTTTTAGGTGTCTTCGTATGAGCAAAGATTTCATGATGTATTTTACATTAACAAGAAAACAAAAAAGGTCAATGACTCTCAGGTGTATGACATGTGCGTTAAGACGAATTTTTCAAGTAAATGT
Source organism: Belonocnema kinseyi (assembly GCF_010883055.1). Taxonomy (NCBI): domain Eukaryota; kingdom Metazoa; phylum Arthropoda; class Insecta; order Hymenoptera; family Cynipidae; genus Belonocnema; species Belonocnema kinseyi. Next base: position 96,055,394 of record NC_046658.1, on the reverse strand, counting down.
AATCCGGATACTTTTTTTAGATTTAATGCTGTGATTACGAAACTAAGTATTATTGCAATAAAAATATTACTTAACAATGAAAAAAATATTGACGAAAATAAAATCAGATGTATGAGTGAAAGACAAGATGATAGGATTATAAATAAAACGGGGGGATGTTTGAATAAATCTATGAAAATGTCAAGCAATACTAATTATTTTATTTTTGAAACTTCGACTACTTGGTTGAAAGTTGAACTCTTCTGTTGAAAATTAATTTTTTTTTGGTTAAAAATTTACATTTTTAGGTGAAAGCTCAACTATTTGTTTGCAAATTCATTTATTTCGTTAAATTTTTTGTCGTAAAAAACTAATCTTCTTGTTTGAAAATTAATCATTTTTTTTTAAATAGCAAGTATTACATTTTTCGGTAAGAATTCATATTTTTTGTTCGTAAATTTATCATTTTAGTTAAAAGTTCAATATTTTTGCATGGAAATTTGTTTCATTGCCAAGTAATAAATTTTTTCGGGTTTAAAATTGAACTTTTGGTTGAAAATTAATTTTTCAAAGATCTATCATTTTAGTTCAAAATTCTTTTTTCTTTTAAAAATAGAAATATTGTTTTGAAAATTCGTCATTTTTCGTAGAAAATTAGTCGTCTTTGATCTAATTTTTTGAAAATATAGCTACTGGCTTAAAAGTTGAAGAATTTATTTATTTGTTTGAAAAGTTTATATTTTTTAGTAGAAAATTAATCTTTTTAGTTAAAAATTTAACTATTTGTATAAAAATCCATGCATTCTGTTGAAAATTCGTTATTTTTGTAGAAAACTAATTTTCTTTTTTCACCATTCATACTTTTCGTTTAAATATCAACTGTAACATATTTCGATGCAAATTCATCTTCTTTGTTTGGAAATTTGTCAGTTTAGATCAGAATTCAACATTCTTGTATGATAGTTTGTTTCATTGCAAATTGCAAAATCTATCTGATTTTAAAATTTAACTGTTTTTGAAAATAATTTTTTTTAAAATTTTTTTTTAATTTTTTTTTTTTTTTTAATTTTTTTTTTTTAGTTAAAAGTTCCTTTCTTTGGTTGAAAATATAACTACTTCTGTTTAAATTCGTTATCTTCAGTAAAAAATTAATCTTCTAGAATGAGAATTCATCTTTTTAGTTTTAAATATCGACTATTTCATTTTTCGAAAATACAACTACTAGGTTAAAAGTTAAACTCCTCTGTTGAAAATTAATCTTTTTTTCGTCAAAAGTTCATATTTTTTAGTTAAAAAGTCAACTTTTTTGTCGAAATATGGTCTTTTTTGTAGAAAACTAACCTTCCAAGTAAAAAATTAATCTTTTCAGTTGAAATGTCTACTATTATACATTTTTCCGTGAGACCTTATCTTTTTCGGTGAAAGAATCAATCAATATTTTTGTTATAATGCTGTTTTTTGCAGACCAAAAAATCTTTCTGGTTAAAAAATTAAACAGTTTTTTAAAAGATGAATTCTTTGGTTAAAAATGCATTGTTTTTGTTAAAAATTATTCTTTTTTGTAGAAAATCAACCTTCTTAATGAAAAATTCAAATTTTTGATTGAAAATTAAATTACTTGGTTAAAAACTCACGTCTTTGGGATGAAATTGAACTACCTCATTGAAAAAATTCATTTAATTTCTTCAAATTCATCTCTTATGAAAAAAATGTAATGATGAAAGTTCATTGGCTTGATTGAAAAATACTTTTACAAGAGAAAGCTTATTTGTTAAATGTTTTAGCATGAAAAAAACTTATAACGCAATGAATGAAGCATTTTCTTGAAGTAAACATTCACTTTTGGCTAAGTAGTTCGAATTTCTGCTAGACTTATCTCTAAGTTGTTATATCTTCAGATTTTTTGAGTAAAAATTTTACCTAAATAAGATTTATCAATAGTGCTCCACCCCCTTTTAAAAAAGTAAAATCATACTAAACCTTCCCCATAAATTCTCTTACGTAATTTGTGGATGACCTCTTTTAAGAGATTTTAAGAATACTACATTCTCTTAAATTTAATGTTTTCAATTTGAATTTATTGCCATTGTTGATGCTTTACCACTTAGATTAAATTCGTGAAATAAAAAAAGATATCTTACCCAAAAATATTGCCTATTAAAATGAGGAATTTTTCTATGCGTTGCGCCCACTTGATGTAGATAAGATAGAAAAGCGTCCATATCATCCAAACCTTTGATACCCTCGTCTAATGTTGTCATCACTTTTAAAGCATGCTCCGCAAGTTCCTGACTTGTTGATTGTTCATCTTTCGTTTTTAGATGTTTAAAATTTGTAAACATGTTCAGCAGTTCTGCGTTACTTTCGAATAATCTGAAACAAAAGTAGAAACATCCATTTATAATCATAAACTAATCTGAATCCTAAGTAGAAACGTCAATTTATAAATCGACATTTCTAATCACAAATTAATTTGAAACGCAAGTAGAAACGTTCGTTTAGAACCAGACGTTAATCTGAACCACAAGTAGAAACTTCCATTTACAATCAGACAGTGATCCGAAACATAAGTGGAAAAGTCCATTTACGAGCAGACCTTAATCAGAATCACGAGTAGAAACGTCAATCTATAAGCAGACATTACCTGAAGAATAAGTAAAAACTTCTATTTACATTCAGACATTAATCTGAACTGTAAGTAGAAATTTCTGTTTACAATCAGATATTAACCTGAAACATAAGTGGATAGGTCTATTCATAATCACAAATTATTCAGAATCATAATTAGAAGCGCCAGTCTATAGTCAGACATTAATCTGAAGAATAAGTAGAAATTTCTATTTATAATAACGTAACATTTCAGTTAATTAGTTACTCGTACAAAGTTACTCTGACTGTGGCTGAAATCCTTTAAAGGCAATATTACAAACTTTATTTTTTTCCATCTAAAACAGAGAGGTGATGTTTTATTATAAAATGTACACTACGTTGTCGAGTGCACGCGGAGTGTAAAAAAAAGTATTTCACGGACTATGAGCTCATTCGAGCGTTATTTTGTCAAGCGTGTAGGGGGGTGGGAAAAAATTAGAGCGCGAAATGTTGTGCACGAGAGTGACCCGGAGGCCCTCGTGCAGTTTGCAAAGGGGTTTTCATGGCAGAAGGACGATATTTCCTGTGCGCTGATTTAGTGGATAAAGGTGATTTTATGCAAGTCATCATTTTCCTTTATTGTAGGTCAATATGCAGAGGTTGTTGCGAGCAAAATGTCTTTGTGGAAATGAAACCGAAGGGTGGTGTAAGATGCAGGCATGATTGAAAACAATTTTATCGAAAAAAAGAAGGAAAAGAGAGAAGAAATTTACGATTTTCAGGTTTTAGATCAAGGAAATGCGATCCCGAAATAAGATCAAAATGCAAATTTAAATATGAAAAATGAGCTTTCGCAAAAATAGCCTACATTTGTTTAAACGAAAAAGTATTACGTTTTAACGAATACTTGAACCATGAAAATCTAACAAAATTCAGAGCCATAGAGATTTTTAGCCCAACATAGAAAAGTTTTAATTTTTCTCTTACCCTGATATTCAACATTTTTTAAAAATATTCCTGGTTAGTCCTAGGAAGTTGCAAATCTTCCAGAGTCCTTGTTAAAAATAAATTTTTACTGAAAATTTAAATAGAATAGTTAAGTTTAAAAAAACGAATTAAAATAATTGAAAACTTGACTACTTTTCTGAAAATTCGTTTAATCTTTCATTGAAAATTCATTTTTTTAACTAAAAATTTCACCACGGTTTGTGGTTAAAAATTCTCTTTATTAGTTTAGACTTTAACTAATTAGTTAAAATTAATCTTTTTTAGTTAAAAGTTCATGTATTTTGTTGATAAACCATCTTTCTCTGTAGAAAATTAATCATCTTGGTAAAAAAATCAACTTCTTGGTCGAATTTTAAATTTTCTTCTTAAAAATTAATTTTTTTAAAGATTCATTATTGTAGGTTTAAACGCATCTCATCAACTGAAAATACAACTATTTTTAATAAAAGTTAACCCTTTTTAGTTAAAAAGTCTACCATGATATTTTTAATTAATATTTTCTCTTTTTTGTAAATGAATTTAATTATTCGGTTAAAATTTTCAATATTTTGTAAAAAATGTATTGTTTTCTCTTGAGAATTTAACTATTTTGTAGAAAAATTTTGTTTCTCTTCTTTCTTGAATGAAAACCGTTCCTATTGTTGAAAATTCATTTTTTTTGTCGAAAATCCAACTATTTAGTAGAAAATCAACTTTTTAAATGATTATCCATATTTTTACTTAAAAATTGAACTATTTAATGTACAGATCAAATTCGTTGTTAAAAATGAATTTGTTCTTGTTGAAAAATCACCTATTTCTTCTTTATTCATAATTTGTCCCCTAAATGTTTACAGGACTTTCGTCCCTTACATAACCATCTGCAAACTTTATATTATCTTGCCCTTATGATCTACAATATTTACAATATTTATAAATATTTATATCTATTCTTTTGTCTCCTGAGTTTAACATTAATCTAGCGCTATTTCACTGTCGAAAGAGTGAGCGAGCGATGGAAGCGAGAGAGCAAGCCCATCTTAATCTAATTATACTAATACATAATAATAACTACTTACAAATGTTTATGCTTATAATCTAGGCGACTTCCGTTTCCTTTTTCCTTCAATTTCACTACTCTTCTATCTCATTTCCATTTTGCCATTTTTCTACTCTCATTCTTTCTCATTTGCCCCTCTAGCCCCCTCCAACCCCTTCATCCACTCTTTCCCCAATCCATCTTCCCCTAACACTTTTACAACATTCTTTTGCCAACTTTCCTTACCTTCTATTCCTCCCCTACATCCTTCACACATGCTCCCATGTTTCCTCCTCGCATTCACATCTTCTGCACTTTCTGTTCTCTTCCTGTTTCCAATATATACCCTTCCTTACCTCGCTTCCTAATCTAAATATTGCTATTCTGGTTCATCTTCTCTCACGCCATTCCTTCTCTTAATACTTTGGCACACCTTCCTTTTTTATCATCTTATACCATTCATTATATTTTGATTCCTCAATCATTTCCCATTTTTCGCTGTCCCTTGCCTCTAAATCTTCATAGCTTACTCAATTGCCCTCTTCTATATCTGTTTCACTAAAAAACTCCCTCCTTTTTCCTTCCCATCTTGTAAGTTCTACCGTTCTCACTCTTCTTTCTTCTACCTCCTTCAAACACTTTTTCGCTAACTCTAGTATTTAATTTATTCTTTTGCGCTTCTTTTCTCACCATATATTTCGGTGTCTTCTAGTCTACCCCTAGCGTCCATCTTATATACCTTTCTCGTAAACTCCCAATCTCTTTCCTATCCTTCCACCACCATATCTCCGCTCCATGACCTAATACCAGCCATACCAGCGTACCAAATACCACATTCTCCTTCTCCAATCTTTATTGAACCTACTTTTCCCTATTCCCCATACTTGCTTCATTATTCCTGCTGCTATTTTTTAATACTTTCTCTTACATGAGCTTGACGATCTCCATTCGGTTTGCAGGTATATCCCAAATATTAAAATTTCTTTACTTTTTCTAACTTTACTCTCTTCCATCTTTCAGTCCATTCTTTCTTTCTTCCCCCTCCTTTTCTAAACCTTATCATCTTTGTCTTTTCTACATTCAAATTCAACTTTTTCCCATCTAAGTATTTCTCGAATCGAGTAATTAGGCCCTTTATCCCCTCTTTATCCTCTACCATCAGCACTACATATATCGTCTGCGTATGCTAGCGTTTATATTTTTTCCTCTGCCATCCTAACTCCTCCCCATTCCTTTCTCTTCATTCCTTCTTCGAGGACTGAAATCAATATATTAAATAAAAGTGGGCTCAGAGGACAACCTTGTCTGACCCCTCTCACTAACCAGAAATAATAACCTACGTGTTTTCCTACCTTTACCCTGCCTTTTCCCTTCCTTTTGTCCCTCTGAAAATTTTCGATACTATTTTTATTAAGCCCATTCGTATACCCTTTTTCACCATAATTTTTTTCTATCCCAACTCTGTCCAAGGAGTCCAACGCCATATTCAAGTCTACAAATACTGCTATCATTGCCCTTTTCTCCATTCTAATCCGTTCGTCACCTTTCTTGGTACAAAATTAATCTGTTCAACTTGACAATTTATCTCTCGTTGAAAATCTAAGTATTTTTGAATGAAAGTAAATTCATTTTGGTTGACAAGTCTACTATTATATTTTTATTTGATAATATTAATCTTTTCTGTTACATTTTATTTTTTGGATAAAAAATTAATTATTTTGTGGAAAATTCATTCTTTTGCTTGATTATTCAACTATTTTCTGCAAAATTCGCCTTTCTGACTTGAAAATTTAACAAATTGTTAAACATGTTTTTCTTTTTTGACTAAGGAAGCTTTGGTTCAAAATTTAACTTTTTAAATGAAAAAGTTCATTCTTTTTGGTTAAAAAATATACTATTCTATTTGTAATTGATAATTCATCTGTTTGATTAGAAATTGGATTAATTGATTTTAAATTTAATTACTTGGTTTCAAAATTAAACATTTCTGATGATAATTCCACAAATCTTTTTGGAAAATTCAGCAGTTCAAATCAAAATTGGTTGTTTTAATTTGAAAATTAAGCTATTCGGTTCCAAATTAACTTTGTTGTTAAATATTCAACTGTTTTGTAAAAAATTCATCATTTGGCTTGAAAATTCAATAATTCGATTGATTTTTTTCTTTCCATCAGAGAATATTTTTTGGTTTGTTTAGTTTGCAAATAATCTGTTTTAATTGAGCATTCAACTACTTTTTCCAAAATGTAGACGTTTTTGTTTCAAAATTCAACCACTTTTTTACGGTTAAACTTCTTTGTAAAAGTTCATTTCATAAGTTAACAAATAAACTACTTTGTTAGAAATTCGTAATTTTGGTTGATGTATATTTTTCTAATTAAAAATTGCACTATTTGGTTGAAGATTCATGTCTTATTTCAAAACTTCATTTTTTCTTAAAAATTTCATCTCTTCGGTTAAAAATTGAACCATATTTTGTAAAGATTTGCCTTTAAATAGCTGAAAATTTATATTTTGTAATTGATAATTTAACTAACCCAGTTAAAGGCTCACCAATTTAGTTGAAAATTTATTCCTTTTGGTAGAAATTTCATTTCTTTGGTTAAAACCGCAACTAACTATTTTGCTTTAGAAGTTCAATTTTTTGGTTGAAAAGTATGTTATTCATTATTTTATTTATTATTTATTTGTTATTTATTATTTTATTATAGTATTATTTGGTCTGAAGAATCTGTTTCAGTTAAACATTCGTCTTTGTAGTTCGAAAATTCATCTCTTTTTCTAGTAGTGCTACTTTTGATCCATAATGCAAGTTTTGGCTTGATTTATAATTTGTATTAGTTGAAAGTTTGACAATTTTGTTAATTTTTTTATTGAAGATTCAACATTAGAGTCTGAATTTCATCTCCTTGGTTAAAGATGTTATCCGTTTTTGTTTAAAAATTAATTCTTTTTGATTGAAAATTCTACTTTTATATTTTTTATTCAGAACTCATCTCTTTGTGTTTAAAATTTAATTATTTCGTTGGAAATTTGAATGTTTCGTTATGATTATTGTTGTTATTGGAAATTTAAGTGTTTTTTTTCAAAAAACTTCATTTTCGATTAAAAATTAAATAATTTTTAAAAATTAAATAATGTGGTTAATTTTTTTTCTCTTGTCTGTAATAATTACGTATACAAATTTGTTGTTTGAAGACAATTTCTAGCTAAAAATTAATGTTTTTAATACAAATTTTAATGATTCTCTTTTTGGTTAATATTTTTTCAGAAAATTCAACTATTTGGCTAAAAATTGATATTTTTAAGTTGAATATTTAACCATGTGTTTACAATTTTAGTAACAATTCAGTAACAATTTAAATGCAATAGAAATTTGTTTCAACCTTTGCACATTGATACCTCTTGATATTATCATTTAATAACAAAATAATATATTTTATTATCTTTTCGGATTTTTAGAAAAAAAAAGAAAGAAAGATGTTTTTTATACTGTGTTACGGTGATCTTTGATTTTTATTTTCTTCGAACAGAATAATTTGTTTATATTTTTGCAAAAAAATTAAAAATTGTTTTCTTAATTTCGATATTCTCGAATTTGGCTAACTTTTGTATTTTTGCTGAATATTCACGTATTCAGAAATTTAATATCTCGGAAGCATCACGATATTTTATCTTTAAATTGAAAATTAAATTTTTCATTGAAATCTGTAGTCAAGCCAGGTCTAATTTTAGATTAGTGTAACTTTGAGATTGTCCACTGACATCCTGTTCCTTGAACCTCGATAAGTTCTTTTAGATAATTTTTTTATCTTAATTGATTATTTATTGTTAAATAATTTAAATAGTGATTTCGATTTTACAGAATGTTTTTTTCGCACTTTTTAAAAAGTCCTATTTGGTGGCTTATCTAGTTCCAATTGCCACCCTTTAGATAAGAATGAAGTTGTGTAAAAATTAATTTTGGATCCGCAAAAGTGAATTATTTTTATCTACAGTTAGATATCAGAATAATAATGATTATTCAACGGTTTTATATTCCTAGGTTCACTGCCTCCTTTTCACTTTTGAATTACTTTTTTGTAAGAAAAAACAAACAAGAAAAAATAATTTACTAAAAGGAAATTAAATTTTTCGAGCGTGGCCGTGAAGCATTTAGTATTTGTCAGCCCTATGAAAAATAGCAAACCACATAAACCTACACGATGACTGGATTTAGTAGAAGAAGTAAATTGGGGATAGCAATATTTCATATTATAGATCTCGTTGCAATTTCATTCAAAACGTGCAGGAGCTTTCGAATGCTTTTTACGTAGCGTCACGTGCTAGAAAGTTATGTAGTGTATATGGAAACGAAAAGAGTCCTTTAAGTAATTTCCGGCCTTTCACTCTCGAGGGATGCTGTGTTATGGGGTATAGGGATGTGGGTTAGAATGTCGAGAAGAATGCAAAAGAAAAGGAGAGAAAAAATATCAAAAAGTGAGAGGGAGGGAGAAGGATTTTCTTTTACCATAGATTCGTTTTCTGCTGCAGTAATCCCCTTCAACGAGAAGAATCTAATATTATTCGAACGTGAGATTTCTAAGATTCTTCAGATATTGGATATCACAGGAGTAATAACCTCTAATATATTTATTATTTTTATACCTCTAAACACGTTTCATGAAAGAGCGAAAGGAAATGAAAGTAAATGGATATTAAATTTACAAATTGGTTATATACTTCCGGATTGCGTTTTCATTTAATTCTAAATGCTTTTTTTAATGCTGATTGAAACATACACAAATTAGTATAACTGCCTATAATAGTAGATTTGTACAATATTTCTAGAACTCCGATAAAATTCAACAATTTTTATGTTTAGCTAAATTAAGAGTTCAATTATTTATGTACTAATAATATGTATTTCTAATTTAAAATCAACACTAGAGTGATTCAAAGAAATTATTTTTTATTTTGATATTTTACATTAGCTTAAGTTGCAACTTTTTAGTCCAATAGATTAAAAAACAAAACAAAATTAAAATTCAAAAATGATTTAGAGATTCCTTATTTGAGATTTCTATTTTTTATTGATTTGTTATTGTGTTTATTTGATCAATGTGTTGAAAATGCATGTCTTAAATTTTCATATATATTGAATTATTCCTCTTTACTTTACCAGCATTATAAAACGATTTAGCGAATGTTTTTCAACTCATTTTTAATTAAAATAATAATTTTTGCCTATGCGTTTAACATTTTTTACACAATAAGTCGCTCTTTTAATTTAATCATTGTATTTTGTAAATGGAAATACTTATGTAAATTTTTATAGAAAGATGTAAAACAAGTAAGATAAAACTGTTAGTTTCCTCACAAAAAAGTTAAAATATTGTCATCAAATGATGTTATAAATCATATCCAACTTTAATTTTTTCCATTTATAAGAGATACTATGTTAAAAATGTTAGAAGATAGTCTTCAAATATAATGGTCTAGGAAACACTCAACAATTTTGTTATAACTTCATCCTTTTCGGTTGAAAATCAAACGCTTTTCTCAAAATTCTTCTTTTTTTGATAAAATTGATTTATTTTGTTTGAAAATTAACTTTTTGTTCGATATTCATATTTTTATTTTAAAATTCGAACTGATTTTTCATTGTCTAGAAATTCATCTGTTTTGTAGAAATTTCATCATCGTTTTAAAAAAATCCAACTTTTTGATTGAAAATTTATCTTCTTTGGTTAAGGAATTAACTATTGTGCTGAAAATTCGTCTTGTTTGTTTTAATTCAACTGTTGTTTATTTGACATAAAAATATATTTAAGTATAAATATCTGCGATTACATTCTTTGCTGAAAATCATATTTCAGTTAAAGAATCATCTCTTTAATTAACATTTTTTTTGGTTAAAAATAATATTGTCAATTGAAAATTTCAATTTGCAAATTGAAGATTCATAATTTTTATTGAAAAATTGTTTCTTTGGCCGACAGTTGAAATATTTTGTTGAAAATTGATTTTTTAGTTGTAGGTTCATCTTTTTGGTATAAAATTAATCCTTTTGGTTTCGAATTTTCAGTTTATTGGTAAGAAAATGCAACTCTTCAGTTGAAAATTATTATTTTTATTAAAAATTTACATTTTCGGATTGAAAATTCTACAGGAAATTGTTCTTTTTTAAAGAAAATTCATCTATTTCGTTAAAAATTCATGTATTTTTTTATAATTCCTCCTTTTTTGGTAGAAAATTAATCTTGTAAGTTGTCTTTTTTGCTGTAAAATTAATATGTTTTGATAAAAAAGACTTTTTTACTGAAAAGTAAACAATTACATTTTTTGTTGGAAATTGATATTTGTTGGTTAAAAATTGTATGTTAAATTATTTTGAGAAAATTAAAGTCTTTGGTAGAAAATTTATCCACATCACTGAACATTTTTTTAAATTTAACTGCATTGAAAAAGATTCGTCTTGTCTTAAAAATCTCACTATTTTGTTGAAAATTCAAATATTTTGTGAACAATTTTTCTCTTTTGCTACAAGTTCAACAGTTTCGTTGTAAATGTAACTTTTTGGTTAAAAATGTTTTTATTTTTGTTAAAAAATGCAATTTATTGGTTGAAGATTCGTTTTACTAGATTAAAAATGAATTTTTCGTTTGAAAATTCCTTTGTTTTTATTTATTTAAAAGACAACTGTTTTTTGAAAGATTGGACTTTTTGGTTAAAAATTTATCTTTGTAGGTAGAAGATTTAAGTATTTGGTTGAAGATTTAAGTATTTTTCAGAAAATTTAGTTATTTTGTCAAAGATTTGTCAAAGTTTAAAATGCTACTATCTTGCACTATCTATACTAGAAAAGTAATATTTCTTTATTGAAATAAATAAACTTTTTTATTTGAATCTGAAATAATTTTATTCAATTTGTAAAAGATTTTATGTTTCAAATGTTACAAAATTAAAATGCTGTTGCTTTCAATAATAATGGAAAGGGAAAATAAAAAATTGTTTATGAAAAAATCCAAGAAATTCTAAGGAATTTTGAAAATGAAGTTTTGAGATTACCCTGATTTGAGTATGTGGACTTAGCGACAGTTTTGAAAGACCAGTTTTCTTTGCAAATTTGATGACTATTTGCGCAGTGATTCAGTACCCATCCAGTATATAATTAAACCTCGCAAAAGTAAATATTAATAAAACCAGACGCCTCTACTCGAACATGGACAGATTCATATTTTTCAATTTCAAGAGTCCGTATTATTTTCAAACATCAAACAAATTTTAAGCATACAGAAAAACCGAACTTTTTTATTTAAAAAAATCTTCCTGATTTTATTGGTACATTTTTTTTAAGTAAAATCGTTTAGGGGTAACCTCTTTACAGTGGATAATACTTGATTAAGAGTACAAATAAAATATTATTTTTAAAAACTTTTATTTATTAACACTAATAGTATCTCAACGATTTATCAAATTATAATATTTTAAAAATAAATGTATATTTTCAATTGATGATTATCCACTGTAGGTTGAAGTATCAACTATAGGGAGGTTTTCCTCATTTAAAAAACATTCTTTGCTCGATAAATTTTCTTTTATGACTCTATCAAACATATCGAAATAAAATTTTTCGTTAGTAGCTTTAGAGTTCCCATGGGAAACAATATGACGAGAAATTTTTAATGTTATTTATGGTGGTAACCGCCCATAGAGATTTATAGCTCCACATTACTGCAGCGTAGGAATAGCGTCAATCATAAAAAAAGTAAAAAATGACTTCGCCGGCAGGCATCATATCGTTTCTGCTCTTCCATGAATCCTCGGCATCTAGTTTAGTTAGGAATACACTCAACACAAATTGCACGGAAGTCGATTTCCCTTCTCGTTTAAGAATTCAATTTCATCTTTCGTAAAAAAAATGGTTATCTACAATCTTTATGGGTGAAAATAAAAAAAAAAATCGGTGAAAACTTGTCCCGAGATAATCACACTTTCATTTGAAATAATATCTTGTTTCAAATGCGATGATTTTTAGCACATGAGGTTCACTACAATATTTTATATTTACATTTTAATTTACATCTTTACCTTTTGTTTAGATAGAATAACCTCAAAATAAAATGTTATGTGAAAAACGAGAAAATTCCAGTAAATTCATTTTACTGTTAACTTTTATAGAAACAGTGCATTTATATTTAAAAAAGGAAAATTTTCAACAAAATGGATCATTTTCTAATCAAAAATTTGAATTTTCGAACAAGAAGATTCAGTTTTCTATCACAAAGATGAATTTTCAACTAAAGGCATAAATTTATAACGAAATAGTTAAATTTTAAACTAAGATGATCAATTTTCTAACGAAAAAGACGAATTTTTAACAAATTACATAAATTTTCAAATTAAAAGTTTGAACCATGGATTTGTAAACCAAAAAAGATCAGTTTTTAACCAAAAATGGAAAAGATGATTTTTTAATGAAAATCAATGTTTAATAAAAATAAATAATTTTCTATGAAACAGTTTGATTTTGTACCAAATAGTTAAATTTTAAATGAACTTTTTCAATTTTTAAGAAAAATTACTTTTTAATAACATTAAAAAAAATAATTTTTAACTAAAATTGTAAGTATAAAACAAAAAAAGAACTTTTAAGCAAGTAGTTCCACTTTTAACCAAGGAGTTGAATTTTGAATAAAAAATAGAGTAGCTAAATTTTTATACAGGAGGATTAACTTTCAATTTGAAAAACTATTTTTCTATTTAACAAATTAATTTTGTATCTAATGGCTAATTTTTATATCCAAGTTGAATTTTCATCCAAAATTGTAAGTATAAAATAAAGAAAGAACAGTTATAAAAAGGAACTTCGCGCTCGAATATTTATTCTTTGGATTTGGAATGCTTGAATAAAACTTTATCAAAAATATCTCTATATATTCTGAATTGTCTATTTAATTAAGTAAAGTCAAAGATTAAGTTTCTCAAAGCTTTGTAGGCTTTGAGGTACACATTCTTATCGTGACACTCGTGATGTGCGCTCGATCTCCTACAGACATTTGTGAACAGGTTTTGTTGAATCTTTTTTTCTCGTAACTTTCGTCGTTTTCGACGAAATTTGAATTTTCGATTTTACAAGAAAATCCAAAAATTTGTTATGATAATCTTGTAGGGCTTTCAAAAAGAAATGTTTTTCTTGTCTTGACTTTTTTTCATATCGTGCGTTTTTTGGCTTAAAATTTTGATTTTCGGTTGATTAAAAAAATTCTGAAAACGCTATAACTCTGAGAATTTTCCTTTTATCGAAAAAATTTATTAGAATAAATTGTTTGATCTTTTCAATACTATAAATATCCGTATATAGAATTTTCAAATTCAGAAAAAAGTGATCTCAAAGATTTTCAAAATGCGCTCACTTTTTTAATTTGTATCAAAAATGGCTGGTTATCGAACTCGTACTTTCTTTTAGGACCTAAAAGTGTGATAAAGATGGACTTATTCAGTTCATTTTTTCGAGAGTTATCGTGTTAACGGACGGACGGACAGCCAGACAGACGCCGTCGTAAAAACCTTATTTTCGGTTTCAGGGAGTCTCGAAACGTAAAGATCCGTTAAAAAACTGTGATGTCAAATTTCGGACAATTCTAATACTTTCTCAATCAGAATTTAATTTTTAATTTAATTTAATTTTTAATCGAAGCTGTTTAATTTTTAACAGGACGATTAATTTTCTACCTGAAAAGGTAAAGTCTCAACAAAATACATACATTTTTAACTAAATATTTAAGTTCAAAATCATAAGGATTGATTTTCTACCAGAAAAGAAGAATTTTCCACAAAATACATCTATTTTCCGCCAAATAGTAAAATTTTCAAGCGAATAGAGTTGTCAACGAAATAATTTAAAAACTGTTGGTCCATATTATATTTTATTAATTTTTAATTTATATTTTTTAAATTCTAACATTAAATAAACATTAAAATACTTCTAAACCCGAAGAAAGTTGAGGTAGAATATTTTTCCAGCATCTATTTTTTTTTAAATTGCAAATTGTTTTAGAAACTCTGTGAGGTACAAAGTGATGAGAAATTGAAAGAAGAAACTCTTTGCACTTTCCAAAGAAAACTTTTCGAGATCTTTTTCAAATAGATTTGGCATATCATTTGACGCGCCCTCATGTAAGAGAACTTAAAATTCTGTGTATTATCTTTGAAAACATAATAGACATTTTCTAAATAAAATAAAAAATGAAAACAATAAAATAAAGTATTATCAGTTTATTTTTAGATTTTTATAAATATAATTTTTATAAGCTTCTTAAAAAAACTAAAAAAATAAGAGATTTTTGAATATTTGCATATGTGTCAAAAAAGAATCTAGAAGATTTAAAAAAAATATTATTCTATGGGATATTAAAAAATATTAGAAAATATTCGAGTCTTTCTTAAAGATGTTTAGAACTAGATCTAAGCAAACCAAGAAATATCTGATAAATTTTCGGAAATATTTCCAAGTTTTCGAAAAAATTTTCCATTTAAAACGTCTTAAATTCCTAAAAATATTTTTAACTCGCTTGAATGTTTCTTAGTGTTTTAAAAAATCATTCAAAATATAAAAAAATTTCCCCATGAATTTTGGGAACATTTTTTTGTTTATTTTTATTTTTTTTCATTGTAATTTAAAATTCTTTTCGAATCTCTTCAATTCTTCAAAAATTTTTTGACTTTTTTCTATTTACTTTTTTATTTTTTAATCTTACCAAATTTAAATATTTTGCTTAAAAATCTTCTACACTCTATTTTTGAAAATTTTAGGAAATCCTTTGAATATATTTAAAAACCTTTTTTTACTTTTCTCTCAAATTTCATTCTTTAAAATAAAAAAATAATTCAAAATTTTAACGCGAAATGTTTGAAATGTTTTAAAATGTTTTTCAATAATCTCTTGTAATTAATTTATCGAAATAAAAAATTATTTTAATTTTTCCTAGGAACCTAAACAATTTTTTTAACGTTTTTTTTTACTTACAAAATTCTAAAGAAAATTTATAAGCTTTAATTGTTTTTAAATCTTTTCAAAACTTTAAATGTCGCTTAAACTTACACAAATTATGTAAAATTATATAATACATCAAAATTGAAAAATTTTGTTGTGAAATCTTTTACACTCTTCTCATAACTTTCAGGAAATAATGAAAATAGTCTTGTGATGGTTTTCAATTTTATCTTAGAATTCATTACAAAACAATTATTTAAAATATTCACATGAATTTTAAAAACACTTTTTTCATTCTCGTGACACCCTCCAAAATTCATTTTACCTAACATTTTTTTAAATCCTGATAAATTAAAAAAATGTTTCCAAGTCTTCTATATTACTTTTGCATACATTTAAAAATCTTTGAATTTTAAAATTATTCTTTTAAAATAAAATCTAAAATATTTAAAATTTCCCCAGAAATCTTTAAAAAAATGTATCTTCTCAAATATTTTATAATTTTTAAAAAGTTTATATTTTTTCTAATTCTTCAAAACGAGTGTTTGCCTATAATTGAAAGTTTTAAATTAAAACAATTTGAACTTTATAAAAATAGAAAAATTTCCCTCTTCCTATTCAAAAAAAAAAAATTAAAACCAAAATTTCCTCTCTTCCAACTCAATAAAAGTGTAAAGAAAATTCCAACTGCTTATTCAGAATAGAAAAAATTTTCCCTTAACCCCAATAAAAATATTAAACAGTAAAAAATGGTCCCTTTCAATAAAGAAAACCAAGTTTTATCTCATTCATATCCATCAAAAGTTTAACAATAAAACATTATCCTTTTTCTAATTCATAAAATACATATGGAAAAGAAAAACGTCTTCCTTTACAATTAGATAAGAATCATTAAAGTACATAAGGTGCCCCTCTATCAACTTAACAAACATTTAAAACAAAAATCTCCTGGTTGCTAACTCAATCGAAAAGTTTAAAATTCCCTCTTCTTATTCAAAAAAAGAAAAAAAATTCGAAACCCAAAATTTCCTGCCTTTTAACTTAATGAAATAAAAATAAAATTCCTCTTCCAATTCCGAAAAAAGACAATCTTATTTTTTCAAAATCAATAAAAAATCAATAAAAAAAATTAAACTAAATAAATAAATAAAATAACTAAAATCAATAAAAAGAATGAGTAGGAATTTTTTTTCAAAGAATCATTTTAATTTCAATTTGAAAATATTATTTTCCACCCTTAACTTGAACGATATTGTGGGTTTTCGGCCTCCATGGTTTGAACGGTTGTCTACTGTCGGTAAGATAAGATTTTGCTGATGATATAACAGATTCATTTAAAATAATGACTTGTACCATTAAAACCTAGCGAAAAATTAGCTTTATTTTCTTGAATTAAGAGTTCTTATTCTGATCCCTCTAATAGCTTAATTGGAAAAGAACCTGACCGGAAATCAGAAGTTTTGTGGTTCGATTCCCAATGAAGAGAAGTAGGAGTAGGATCTTTTATTCAAGAAATAATTTTAATTTTAATTTTAAAAATGTTCTCTGCCAATTCACAAAAAACTTAAAGAAAATTTTATCCCTCTCAAGGCCATAAAAATGTTGAAAATTAGCCTTCTTTCAATTTATAAAAATATATTGAAACCCAAAAATTTCCTCCTTTACAACGCAATGCAAATCTTTAAAATATATAAAAAGTTGCTTTGTCATTCCAGCAAAAACTCGGAACTAAAACTTCCTCGTTTCAAACTCAATAAAAATGTTAAAAATGCACACTTTGCCCGAATTTATTGAATAAAAATGTAAGAAACCAAAAAGTTTCTTTTTTAATTAGGAACGAAATTGAGCACCAACATTTCTTTCCTCATTATCAGAATTAGAATTATGAAATTTAAACTTTTTTCATTAATACATACTTACAAGTTGAATTATTTCAATTTTAAATCGTTTCATAATAATAATCGTTTCGTTGTTACTCGAATAGAAAACTTATATAATTTCACTTGGAAATTAAATTTTTTAAAGTGGAACAATTAATATTGCATCCTTCAAAGTTTAAATTTAGCACTCTGGAATTTAAAAGATTCAAGGCTACTTCAAACAATTCGATTTAAAGTTGTTTGAAGTTAAATATTTAAATTATAATTGCCCAATTAAAATAAATATTCAAATATTGCTAAATGTTACAAAAATGTCCGTTTTTAATCAGCAAATTTACTATAAAATGGGTTTAAAGTCAAATATTTTGGATAAAATAAAAATTGATTTACTCACTCTGGTTTAAGCATGTGATAACAATTGTTTAATAAAATAAATAAAATATTCCATCTTGCAAAGTAATGTTTTTAAGGGAAGTATTTAAATGTAGCGTAAAACGGAGTAATTTTGGACATGTGGGGTAAATCGGGTTACCCCTAAATTACCTAAATTGATATGATAAATTACTCAAAGCTGTTCTCATAATCTGAAATCAGTTCAAGTCTTAACTGATCTTACATTCTTATTAAAACAAGTCACCTCAAGTAATTCAAAATATTAAGTTACTAATGCCCGAACTTACTCCAAATTTCTGAAATGACCTCATTTGACGTTATTTATGAATTTTAAAAAGTAATGAATCTGCTATCGTAAATTAAATTTCCTGCAAACGAATTTTATTTTATATTTAGACGTCGAAACCGAGAAGAAATAATTTAAAAAGAAATAAAACCATGGTCTCAATTATTTCGAAAAATGGATTTTTCTTTCAAAAAGTTGTAAAGTTCCCTGTTAAAAAATAATTCCGCTGTCATTTCCAGGTTTTCCCGGTCGTGGGGCCACTCTGAAGATAAAATAGAGGTTTATGTGGAAGAAGAGATAAGATATCGAATAAGACAAGTTAAAGTAATAAAAGCAATAAAAATGATGAATAGTGATGATGATATCAGATAATGATTATTTTAGTTGCCTTGAGTTGATGGGGTGAAAACAGAATGCTTCTTGTAGCTTGCGTGCGTCCACTAAGCTTGAAACACCCCTGAGGGGATTATTCCCTTTGACCATAGGAATGGACTTCTAACCAATCTAGTCATGAATTTTGACCCTAATGAAGCATTCGACCTTCTTCGTTATCCCGGATTTAGTCGACACGCGATATCATATTCACGACGAGCTACGTCACGCATCTGATAAGCATCTGCAACTCCTACCCCCTATCTGCATTTTATCATTTCCGACTTTCTTCTAATTTCCTACAAGTTTTGCGTACAATTATACATTATTAATTTTCCTGATAAATAAAATGGATCGAGGGAAAATAAATTCTTGAAAAGGCGGTTTAGTAGGGTTGGATTACTCAGGATGAATCTGCAGTACATTGGATTACTCGGATTCCTCTAGATTGTAAAGATTACAAGTGCAGTACTCGAATTCTTCGTACTATTTGAATTAATTTAGATTAAAAGTTGATTACTGGGAATTAAAATTAGATTACTGGGAATTAAAAGTGGATTACTTGGAATTACAAGTGGATTTCCGGGAGTTGTACTGAATTAACTGCGATAATGAGCAGAATTCCTAAAAGTGAAATCAAGAATCCAACGAACAAATTTGGACAATCAGCATAAAATTTTTCCATTGAAATCTGAAAAAAATCCCCCCCTCCCTTCTTTTTTCTTAACTGCCATTATAATAGTTTACTCAAATTACTCGGATTATCAGAATGACTTGAATTGCTTCAGTCTACAAGTGGGTTACCTGGGATTACAAGTGGATTTTTTGGAGTTATAAGTTCATTACCCTCGATTAAAAGTGGATTAGTAGGATTATGTTTATTAACTGAATTGAACTGAATGTACTGTTATAATTGGGATTATACTGGATTACTTGGATTAAACACATTATTTAGCTCACTTTATTTACCGCGAATTAAAATTATATTTTCTAATAATAAAAGTGGATTGTTTGGAATTGTGAGTACAGTGCTTGGGATTATACGTGGATTATTAGATGATTTGGATTATTCCAGATGAAAAGTCGATTACTTGAGAATATAAGTGTATTAACTTGGAATATACTGGATTATTTAGATTAATTGTATTATTTTCATTATCTAGTTTACTTAGATTATCGCGGATTAGGAATTGATTAACTGGGACTTAGAGTGGATATTTTGTTTATTTTCTAGAATTGCAAGTCGATTACATAATGTAACAAGTGGATTACTTGGGATTATGATGGATTAACTGGGATTATACTAGATTACATGGATTACTATGATTATTAGGATTACTTGGACTACTCTGGTTTAAAATTGAGTTATCTTCGTTTACAAGTAGATTGTTTGAAATTAGAAGTTGATTACCCTGGATTAAAAGTGGATTAATAGGATTATATTTCATACTTGAAATTACAAGAGGATTGCTGTATATTCAACAGTATTAACTAAGATCATACTAGATTATTTGAATCAAACGAATTATTCAGCTTACTTGGATTGCCCGCGGATTACAAGTCGATTGTTTAGAATTGTTAGTTGATTACCTGGAATTAAAAGGGAATTATCGGGTTTATCTGAAATACTCTAAATTCAAAGTCTTTTAGTTAGGATTAAAAGTGCATTAACTAAGATTATACTGGATTATTTGGAATATTTGTATTATCTAGATAACTTGGATTACAACGGATCACGAGTTAATTACCTGTTATTTAGATTGATAGCTTTTATAGTGTCTTAAATTATAAGTGGATTACCAGGGATTACAAGTGGATTGCCGGGGTTACTGGGTTACTTGGATTATACGAAATTATTCAGCTTACTTGAATTGCTGCGGATTAATGTGTATGGCTTGGGATCAAAAATTGATTTCTTGGCATTACAAGTGGACAACTTGGGATAATAAGTGAGTTATTAGGATTATTTGGATCATTCCAGATTAAAAGTAGATTACTGGGGATAACAAGTGAATCTACTAGGATTTCACTGGATTATTTGGATTAGTCGGATTATCTAGATTACTTGATTGACTCCAAATAATAAGTTCATTATCTAGAATTAAAAATGGATTGCTTAGGATTATTTACTGGATTATCCCGAATGACAAATGGATCACTAGGATTATGTTCATTATCTGGAATTACAAGGGGATGACTTGGGTTTACAAATCTGTTACTTCAAGGGAATTACCTGGAATTCTCCTGGGTTAACTTTAATTTTATGGAATCACATAGATAATGCGGATTGTCAAGAATATTTTGAATTATTCCAGTTGACAATCGGGTAACCTGGCATTAATAGTGAATGTCTTCGTCATATAAGTAGATTACTTTGAATTCCAAGACGATTACCTGCAGTCGTACTGAACTGACTGAGATTATACTGGATTACTTGGATTACTTAGATTATCCGCATCACTTGAAATATGTGAGTTTACAATTGGGTTACCCGGAATCACAAGGGGATTCCTTGGAATCATATGTGAATTGCCTGGGATTAAAAGTAGATTAAAAGAATTATATTTAATTTCTGGAATTACAAGTGGATTACTAGGGACACAAGCGGATTGCTGCGGCTTTTTTTATAAACTGGGATTATACTGGGTCACATGGATTTCTTTGATTATCGGACTATTTGGATTAAGGCGATCTGAATGTGGGTTACCTGCTAACACAAGTGGATTACTTGGAATTATAAATTGATTACCTGGGATTAAAAGTGGATTAGCAGGATAATGCCTATTACCTGGAATTCCAAGAGGATTGCCTGATATTGTACAGTATTAGCTGAGATTATATTAAATTACTTGGAACAATAAGTGGAGTATATGGGATTATAAATAGGTTATTTGAATTTTTCCAGATTAAAAGTGATTCATTGGAATTACAAGTGGATCAGCTGGAATAATACTGGATTATTTTGACTATTAGAATTATTTGGATTAAGGAGGATTACGAGATGATTAATGGGGACTAAAAGTGCATAGCTTAGAATTATAAGTAGGGTGCCAGGGATCAGAAGTGGAATAATTAGGATTACAAGTGAATTTCCTGGGTTCGTATTAGATTAACTGAGATTATACTCGATTACTTAGATTACTCGCATTAACCAGTTTAAATGAATCACTCCGATTAATAGGGGGGCCGTTCATTTTTCGGAACGGTAAAAATTAAGAAAGGTAAAATTTCAGAATAGGTTATAATACATAATGGTAAAACTTAGGAATAGCAAAAAGTAGGAAAGAGCAATAAGTAGGAAATCCAAAACTCTGAAAGGTATTTCTTCGGAAACCAAAGAAGCGGAATGGGTGAAAATTAAGAAGCGTTAAAATTAGGAGGGTGAAAAATTAGGAATATGTAAATATACAGAGAGGAAAAATTCGGGAAGTAGAAAAATTTGGAATTATTACTAAATATACCTATTAGCAGGTGTATAATTGTTTATTTATGGTAGCAAACAAATACTTATCGCAGTGAATTTAAATATGATATAATAAATTTATGTTGTACGTTGAAAATTGTTTTTAAATGATATAATGATAGAAAATAATTATTTTTTCGTGAAA
>NC_046658.1:96015106-96033183 GCF_010883055.1 Belonocnema kinseyi | reverse complement strand
AATTTTTGGTATTCCTAAGTTTTACCATTATGTATTATAACCCATTCTGAAATTTTACCTTTCTTAAATTTTATCAGTTCCGAAAAATGAACGGGCCCCATTAATAGGTGGGTTACCCGAAATCGAAAGTAGATTGCTTGGGATTATAAGTGAATTATTTTGGATGACAAGTGGATTACTAGGATTATGCTTATTACTTGGGATTACAAAGCAGATTGCCTGGGCCTGTACTGGTTTTCCCTTAATTTTACTGTATTACTTGGCTGACTAGCATTATCTAGATTACTTGCTTAAGTGCGGCTTATAAGTAGATTACCTGGGATTATAAGTGGATTGGTTTGAATTATAAGTAGATTAAATATTAATTATAATTAGGTAGTCTGAGGTTTAAAAAAAATTACATGTGTGTGTAATGAATTACCTGGAAGTATACTGTAGTACTTGGATGACTAGTATTATTTAGTTTATTTGAATTAGTCTGTTTTACAAGTCGATGACCAGGGATTACAAGTGAATTGCTTGGAATTACAAAAAGATTACGTAAGATGACAATTGGATTACTTAGCATTTCAAGATGACTGCCTGAGATTGTACTGGATCAACTCACATAATACTGGATTACGTGCATTACTAGGATTATGTAGACAACTTGGTATAATCCTGTTTACAAGTATTTCACCTGGGATTATAAGTGGATTTCTTAGAATTATAGGTATATTGCCTGAGACAATATGCAAATAATAATTATTAGGTGGATTTCCTAGAATAACAAGTGAATAACTTGGAATTATAAGTGTATTGCATTATATTAGAATCAGATCGCTTGAAATTATAAGTGTATTAATTGCGATTTGAAGTGAATTGCTTGAGATCACAAGATAATTGCTTGAGATTGTACTGAATTACCTGGTATTATACTGGATAATTTAGATTTCCGCATTATCTGAATTGCTTGGATTACTCTGGGTTACAGGTGAATTACCTGGAATTACAAGTGGATTGCCTATGATGGTACTGAAGTAGCTGGGATTACGTGGATTATTTGGATTATCAGTGGATTCACTGGGATGAACAAAACAATACCTGGGATTACAAGTAGACTACTTGTATTACTTGAATTATTACAGATTACAAGTTGATTAGAGGGGATAACAAGCAGATTATATCGGATTACATTTCGATCGCCTAGAATATTCTGCATTATATAGGTTACTTACATTAGTTGAGTCACAGCAGATTAAAAATAGATTAGAAGTGGATTATATGGGATAATAAGTCGATTATTTAGGATTACATGTGAACTGCTAGTATAACATGGATAATTCCATATTACAAGTGGATTACTTGGATTAAGCAGATAATTTGCATTCGCTGATTCAAAGCAGATTACAAGTGGATTACAAGTGGATTAAATGGGATTACAAGAGGATAATCCGCGATTACATGTGTATTGCTAGTATTAGAAGGATTATTTCTGAGATTACTTAAATTACTCTGAATTAGAAGTGAATTACTCTGAATTAAAAATATATTACTTAGGATTACACGTGGATTTCTCGGATTATTCAGATTACTTACATTATCTCGGATTATAAGTGGATTCCTCTGGATTGAGTGTGGAAAACCTAGGATTACGTAGGATTAAACTCGATTACATGGATCATTAGGATTATCTTGGATTACCGTCACGAATAACAGAGCGTTCTAGCTCATTACCAGAGTTGCTTTCCCATGAAATGGGCTTTAAAGAGAATCATTCCACTACGTATAAAGAATGAAGAGTACCTGAGAGTACCGCATAAGCCGGGATACAGTGTTTTTTTAAAAGCTAATAACATTTTTAAGAGAATTGTTAAGCTTGCTTTTGAAAAAAGCTTCTGGACATCTGTAGGTAAAGAAATATAAAGTAGAAATGACCATTTCCTGATTAAGCATTCTATCCTCTTTAATATTATAAGAAATTTTCTAGTAGTATGATTACTATTAGAATAATTATGGAAAAAGTGGTAAAAATGCATAATTTGAGCATTTTTTACCATTTTAGTTCTTCCATTTTTACAGCGCTTCGTATTTTTAACATTAGACAAATTAACCAACCAATTTTATGATTAATAATAAAAAAAATGAACACGAACAATTTCGAACGGTTTCCTTCAGATATAAGGTATTCTTTCTTTACATAATATTCACATATAATTATGATGGTTATAAACAAGCTTGAATTCCGACAAATTGGAAGTGAAAGTGAAAAAGTTGTGCAATCGCCATCCTGAATAATTATGCATTTCTTTATATGTAGAATTTCTCTATAATATTAACAATAAGTATTATTTTAAAAATGTGTCACCTTATAATGTTGTTTCGATAAAAATTACTTGCAATAAAAGAAAACAAAAGTGAAAATATGTAGTGCAAGTCCTAAGAAAATTCAGATCTAACCAATGAATTGGTAATTTTCTTTATAATATTTATTTATTTAATATAACGTTTTTATATCGAAATCAAAGATTCTCTTAAAAATTTTAGAGTTTCTTTTACAAAAAAAAAATATATCGCCCGCTTCACGGGCACATTCTTATAGCGCGCGGCACGCAAGTATGATAACGCGTAGGGCGCGCGACTGTTGGTTCCGACGCTTCGCGCTCAATGAAATAATTACCTCACGCTCCGCGAACGATAATGTATTTACCTCACGCTCCGCGCTCGGTCTTTATATATTCCTTACAGTTGTGCATAGACTTTTTTAAACTAAAAGTCAAAACATCGACATCAGTAATTTCGTGATAGTGACTTCTTTTTCGTTAAAGCTCCTTCGGCTTTAACGAATACATTTTCATCACGTATCTCGTGCTTCGCACTCGAATTTGTATCTAAACTTGTATATTATTTCCATAAATGTATATTATTACAATTCATAACATGCATTGATATTAAAACAGACATAGTTTCATTGTCTCTTTTTAAAAAGTTTGTTATTAAACATATTACTGCAACTTCTGTCGGTTTTTCAAAAACTTAATTTACTTATTTTCAATTTTATTTTTACGATTTAAGCGTAGCTCATACGGTCGAAACATCAGCCTTACCTTTTTTTAAAATCTAAGTTAAATCCCTACTTCAGTGACCCACAAAACTTCGATTAACGAGGGTTTCGGGCGGGGGTGTGAGGCGGTTAGATTCAACCAAGAGTCATAGCTGGTTAGTGTTTTATGCTGAGTTCAACCAACCTTCAGCAGGGTTGTGTTAGTTCACAAATATTGAGTGATTTGCACACAAAAAATTGGAAAAAAAGCTGTTAAGATTTCTAAGAGAGTTTCCGAGCCTGATTTTTCAATTAAGATTTCAATTTTTTATAAATAAACAAATAAATATGGTGAAAAAATGGCCATTTTATCTATTTAACGTTTACAGTGCTTATCATTAACAGGAAAAGTGTGGCAATCGCCTAAGTTTCATAAACTAATATTAGCTAAACATGTTCCAATATTATATATATTATTGAACAAAAGATTTTTTATAAACGAAATATTTGTTGAAAAAATGTTTTATGTGATTTTACATAATCATACATTTTTTCTAGTTATATTGCAAGCAATCTTATAAAAAATACAGTAATTAGGTATTTGTCGGCAGAAACATGCGGTTTTTTCTAAGGCAGTTTTTTCAGTTGGGAACTTCATAAAAATTTCAGAAAAATTCATAATTTTTTGAAAAATTTTATGATTTTTTCAAAACAAATTTAATAAACAAATGCATTAATCACGCATTTTTCTACAGAAAAATTTGTTTTTTTTTTCTATGTGAACAGTTTCAATTAGGATATCGGAAAAATAAATTTTCGATCCGTAGATGCTTGAATAATGCATTTGTTTATTAAATTTGTTTTCAAAAATATATATAATTTATCAACTAATTATGAATTTTGCTGAAATCATCATAAACTTCCCAATTAAAACGACTGGAATCGAAAAAAAATTCCGTCCACAGATGCCCGAATAATGCATTTGTTTATTAAATTTGTCGAAAAATGCCTGATTTCTGCATTTTTACATTAAATTTGTTTATAATATAAACAATTATAATCAGAAGAGACATTTTTTTAAATAATATTGTTTCGATTTCAATTTGTAGCAACATAGCTTGAAAAAACGTGTATTTATGAAAAATTGTAGACAACATTTTTTCATCAAATAATTTGTTGATAACAAATTTTTTTCTATATTGTCTAATATTGGAATATCTGTAACTAGTGCTATTTTATGCAACTTAAGCGATTTCAACTATTATCCTGTTATTGATGACCACCGGGAATGTCAAATAGAAAAAAGGCCATTTTTTCGTCATATATGTTTATTTATAAAAAAATTGAAAACCTTATGCAAGAATCAGGTTGGACAACTCTCTTAGAAATCTTATTTGCTTTTTTCTCAATTGTTTTTGTCGAAAGCGATGAAGATTTTGTGGGCTGTACGTTATTCTGAACTAAAAAAGTCATTTTTCTTCCCAATTTCTTCTTTTGACTTTTTTTCATATCGTGCGTTCTTTGGCTTAAAATGTTGATGTTTATCTTTATTTCAGGACACTGAAAGAGTATACCAAAGGTCAATCCAATCTGTCAATTCTTTCGAAATTTATCGTGCTAACAAACTAAAAATCTACAGACACACAGAGAGACACATTCGTAAAACCCTATTCTTCGGATTCAAGGGGTCTCCAAACGTGGAAATTTGACAAAAACGGGGAGGGTCAAATTTTATACAAATCTAATACCTTCGATTGATGAGAATGTAAAAAAAACATTCAAATCGATTGAGCATTATAGGCTGTGTTTCAATTTGTACCAAAAGGTTTAATTTTTCGTGGTAATATTTTGATAAATCCAGATAATTCTTTGTGTTTTATAGTGAAAGAAACGTTTAAATCATTTATGATTTAATTTGGTCCTTGCCAAAATATAATTTATAAATTACATATAAAACTTGTAAACATTTGAAAGAATACTTTTTTGAGAATAAAAAAGTCGTTCTTTTGCAGACTTTACCGGCTCTACCATGTGTAATCCGATTAAATCAATCAGATAGGATTATTCTTTAGTTTTTTTTTTATAAAACTGTAAATCCTCAACGTATTTTTTCCATATTTTCGATACTCGTACGTTTTGTTTCACTCCGTACAATTTATACGTCTCCTTCATTCATCTGAGTAAAAACGACTACGAGAGATAAATCGATACTTCCGCAAAAAACAAACTCTATATTTATTTGATACCGAGAACAGACAATAAAGAAGGGAGAAATCCAACACCAGATTGACAAAAATGGGTCACTCTTTCCCTTATAACGAAGATTTATTTTTGACACCTAAGGGGCGCCAGAGAGTTTCAAGCAGTCTGGCAATTTTATGGGTCTTCGCAGCAAATCAGGAAAAAAGTAACTTATTAAAGTTAAGTTCAAAAAGATTAAAAGTTATTTATGGGACTGATTTTTTTTTGTTCGAAGGAGAAAAATTGTTGTCCATGCAATGAGAAACATCATTTGTAAAATGTAAGGTTCCCGGGGCATAAGGGCGTGAATTCCAAGGAAACCCCCATTGTGTGGAAGTTGTTTTAACATCCCCTAAACATTTAAGCAAGGAAAGCGTTTGTTTGCTACCAAACAAAGTCACCGAATTTTTAATACACTACTGGTGTCAAAAAGCAATGAACTTAAAATGAAAAACTATACAAATTGAGCGACATTTACTAATAAACAAAATAACATAAGATTTTGTTATTATGCTACGAGTACTCGCCTTGGAGATGAATTTACAATAAACGAGAAAAAATTATCATAGAAGGAAAAGTCATTGAAAATATTTGAAAGAATGTTTTAATACCTCCTGAACATTTAAATAAAAAATTTAAAATTTCCTTAAACATCCAAAACTACGGGAGTTTTTTATTATAATATTGTGATTGGAAATCAATTTACCATATGTGTAAGAAACATTCTTTAGGGAAGAAAGTAGTTGAAATTATCTTAAGGGTTGTTTCAACAACCCGTAAATATTAAAACAAGGACTTTGGTATCAACAAACAAACAAAATTACAGAAGATTTGATGATTCTGCTGTTCAGGTTAGAAATAAATTGACAATAACCGTAGAAAACATATCTTAGCAGGAAGAGTAGTTAAAATCATTTTGAAAGTTGTTTTAATAGCGGCCCCTAAATATTTGAAAAGGAGAATCAACATTTCTAAAAATCCAAAAACACCGGAGATTTTTTGTATACTACTGGTAACGGAAATCAATGTACAGTAAACTTGGAAAACATATCCTAGTTGAAAAAGTAATTGAAGCGTTTTTAATAAATGTTTTAATATCCTTGAAACTTAATTAAGTTACAATAAATGTTAGAAGCATGTCCTAGCAAAGAAAGTCATTAAACTTATTTGAAAGGTTGTTTCAGTAACTCCTAAATATTAAAACCAGAAAGTCGATATTTACTAAAAAATAAAATCGCAGAAAATTTTTTGATTATAATATTCGGGTCAGAAATCAATTTTTAAAATACGACATAAAAATGCAAGGACATGTTTTAATTGGGCTATATTGAATGGTATTTAACGTTAAAACAACCCTTGAAATAAGGTCAACTACTTCCTCTGTCAGAATATGCTTCTCATATTTATTTTAGATTGGTTTCTGACCCCAATAATATAATAGAAAAGCTCCTGTGGCTTAGGTTTGTTTGGAAATGTCGATTTTCTTGTTTGAACTTTTAAGGTATATTAAAACAACCCTTAACATACATTCAAACACTTTTTTTGGTAGAAGACGCTTATTCCCAATTATTCTAATTGTACTTTCAATTTAGATGAAAGTAAAAAAAGTTATATGCTTCCTGACATTTTGAAATTTTTTAATAAAAATAAAGGATTATTTTTCTGATAGATGATTACATATATTTTGGGGTATTTATAAAATACAGTGAAATGAATATTTTTTAATATCTTTTTTAAACTGGTCAGAGTCTTTGGCTTAATGTCTGTTCAGTAAATTTTGAAAAAATCTTCAAAAACATAATCTCTAACAAAGTCGTCTTTTGTATTTTTGCATTCACATTATTTTGAAAAACATGTACAGAAAAAAATAGTGAAAGTAGGCACCGTGTATCTACAAAAAGGGGTTTCATAGACTATTAGACGGTAATTAAGTCGATCCCCCCCCCCCCACATCCAATACTTTCCGTTTCTCCTGCCCCTACACTTCTTTACTTCCCCTATACACACTTCTACCTTCGCTCCTCTTACTTTCCCAATTTCTTCGTCACCTGCTTCCTCCTCTCATCCTTTCCCCCACTAACCCCCACATTTCCCCTGAATTTCTTTATTTCCCCTTCCGCCACTTCTCCTAGTTCCCTTATCAATATTTATTCTCGTTTCTCCTACGTCTCCACCCTCATTTACCGAAACTTCCCATACATTTCCTTCCCTCATTTTTCATACGTCCCTTCCTATCATATTCTGTCACCCTTGCTTTTCACTAATTTCCCGTAATTATCTTCCCTCTATTTACCATCTTTCCTTTCAATCTTCCTTTTTGAGTCTCTTTTAGTACCCGTGTTCCTCTCCACCCTTTTCCCATCACATTCCCTACTTCTGCTCCCATTATTTTCCATCATTTAGCCTACCTCCCTTTCCGACATTTCCCCTAACTTTTTTTGTTTTAGATTTAGTTATGTTTGCTCTCTTGACCCATGTGAAAACTGATAAATAATTTAATTGCTTTCAATATTCGTATTGGTCAATGTCAACCAATTATGGCCCCATTTTGTTTCAGTAAAGTTTGACATCACAGATACTGTAAAAACCGCCTTAAAAAACAAACTGAAAAACAATTTGAGTTCTAGTTTATGAATGTAGTTTATCATGGGTTTGAATTATAGTTTTATATTTAGGTTCCAATGCATGTCTTTCTTCAATTTCTATCTTTTCAAGCATTAAACGTACAAAAACGAGCGCAAAGCGAAAGATCACCCCTGAAGTAGTACCAGAAATCGTCCATCTATCATAATTTTTTTCAAGGAGGGAAAGTAAGGTAAACAGTGGGACTGGAATTGGGGAAAGTGAGTGTAAAACAAGTAGGGGAAGTGTGTAAAGTAGAAGGAAAAGTGATAGGAAATGTGGAGAGGTAACTTAAGGGGAGGGAGTGTTCATAAGGGGAGGC
This sequence comes from Belonocnema kinseyi, assembly GCF_010883055.1. Taxonomy (NCBI): domain Eukaryota; kingdom Metazoa; phylum Arthropoda; class Insecta; order Hymenoptera; family Cynipidae; genus Belonocnema; species Belonocnema kinseyi. The sequence goes on along the minus strand of NC_046658.1, from coordinate 96,024,976 downwards.
AGATACGAGAAGTGAAAGGAAATAAGTGTAGAGGAGTTAGGGGAAATCATTGTAGATTTGTAAGGGGAAATGACGAGGGGATAAGTAGGGTAATTATGCGGACCTATGAAGAAAGTGAAGAAAAATAATGGGATTGGAAATAGGGAAAGTGTGTGGAGGAGAAGTAGCGGAAGTGAGTGAAAATGTGGAGAGGTAAAGTAAGAGAAGTGAGGGTTCATAAAAGGATGGAGAGTAGAAGAGTGAGAGGAAATAAGTGTAGAAAAGTGAGAGATAATGGGTGTAGAGGAATAAGGAGGAATGAGAAGAGGGTTAGTAGGGTAGGTAGGTGCAATTATGGGAGGAAAGTAGAAAAAATTAAGTAAAATTATGTGAGGGAAGTAGGTGAAATCAGGACAGGGAAAGAAGCGAAACTGAAAAATATTGAGGGTAAATGAGGGGTGGGGAAGTAATGGAATTGATGGAACCAACGGAACTAACGGAAGTATGGGGAAATGACGGGAGGGGAAATACGTAAAGTAAGTGGAAATGAAGGAAGGGAAGTGAAGAAAATGATTAAATATAAGGTTGAGTAAGGATGGGAAAGGTAAGTATGGGAATGGGAGTGTCAGATAGCAAAGCAAGGAGAGGGCGAAGTAGAGGAAGAAGTTGGGAAAAAGGGGCAACGGTAAATGAAGGGGATAATATGGGACGGGGGAAGGTACCTACTTTGACCAATTTTCGAGAATGGATCTTGAATTTATTTTTCCTAATTTTTTCCAAATTTTGTTTGACCTACACCTTTCTGTAGCCTGAAATTAATTTAGCTAAAGCGATTACACATGAGATTATTAAGCACATCTGAATTGTATCTTCCATGTTTCCGATTGGCTGCACATATCTGAGTTGAATGATAAATTTGAGATGACTTGGGCGAAATCGGACATATGAATCAAGGGAGCGTAATCCACATATGGTAATAAGTTCACCCCTGTCCATCGCTCGTGGTTAACTAGTTTCCACACAAGATTTTCTCTTCGTACACACTTCGTCTCATAGATTTAAATTCAGTTTAATTTTACTTGTCAGCTCTACACAGTATTTTTAAATATAAACGAAACTCAAATAATGATGGGCATCCTGAAAAGGGAAATTATTTGTATTCATGAAAAAGGTGGTGCATGAAACAAATGGAAAAAGTTATAAGGGAGTTTTACCATTTCTGTGTGCAATTATTTGGAAAATAATTTTTATAATATAAGGGAAAAATGGTCGTTTAATCATAAATGTACAAAGCCATGAATAAACAATTTTAATGTATTCCAATTTATTCTCGTATCTAAGCAGATATCTATAAATTATTCCGTGTCCAATATTTCCCGACGGCGCTTGAGCAGAATTCCCTCAAAATCTCTGCATAAAGAAAAGTTTCTTTGGTTTAGAATCGCACGTAAAATGTTCGATTTTGTCATAGCTAAGAAGAAAGTTTATTCCTTCAGACACTTTCAGCGAAGAAACTATGTCTAGAAGCAAAAGAAAAAAACTAGTGTTTAGCAGAATAGCTTTGAATCAAACAAATATTTAGAAAACTCAAAAGGATATTAATTGAGTTATACAATTATTTATTTCGTATCAGGAATTATTACAATTATTGCAATACAAAATTCCATTACTTGAATGAAGAAATTTATTCGCTTGAGTATTAATTTATCTATTTGAAAGGCATATTTTCTTTGATCAAAATAAACTAAAGTTTTTTGTGTGAATGGAATATTTAATTCGAGCAACGAAATATTTATTTAAAATAAATATATATATATATATAATTCGTCGAAATAAAATATTAGTAATTAATAATGATTATTCATTACTATTTTGGTATACTGGCAACTATTGTACAGTTTTTCTAATTTGAAGAATATTTTGTGGAATTAAAGGTTGCACAATATGCGTTCAAAAAATTTTTTCTTGGATTCAGAACATAAAATAAATCATTCTAAACACATACTAACATTGAACAAGGATATGTTTTTTGGAAGCAACTGCCCGTGCAGAAATTTCGCCATCTTTCCCTATTTGAAGTTGGGTTCTGATTGGGCCCATATCAGAATATCGAGTCCAGAAAAAACTGGTTCGGTCCCTATCAGAATATCGAGTCTAGAAAAAACTGACGGGGGCCCTGTCAGGTTTTCGTGAAGAATTCCATGCTTCATATACAGAGAGCGAACGAGCGCAGTCTGAAGTTGCGCACCGAGCAACGGTTAAGATGTTTTTGAAGGTTTCAGTGTGCAAAAATAATTTTGTATATGTATTTAAACTTGTTATTCTCAAAAATTTTATTTAGGGCAATAATTAACATTTTCTTTGGGCTAGGCAGATATGTGTCAAATAAAGTTAAAGAGTTTATGTAAAGTGCAGCTTGCCAGTGCCAAAATTTACGATCGTATAAAAATAAATATGTAATTATAAGAAGGGAGTTTAAAATTTTATGTTTTAAGGACACGTGGCACATTCAGATCCCTATATTACCGACTTCACCTTTTCAGTTCGCTGAATTTTTTTTTAACATAAGAACTTTTTTCGTTAATAAACTATCGGATTGAAACTTTGCAAAAATTTATCAGATGATCATAAAGTACGTTTATGTACTTTGTTTGAGTAGCAATTTCGCTAAACATTATTTTTAAAAAAATGAACTGGAACCACTTTTTTACATAATCTTGCTATTTATTGATTCTAAGAACTTTTCTTATATTTAAAATATCTGCGAGATGCAAAAACATGTGCATAAACGTAATTTACTCTGGGCTCTTAAATTTCTCGAAGTTTGAGGACGATATTTTACATTTTAAAAAAAGTTCTTAGGTTCCAAAAATTTGATGGTGCGAAGGAACTATGTCAAAAAGTGGTCCCAGTTTTAATTTCTTTGAAATTAATTTTTAACGAAATTTCTACTCAAATGAGGTACGCAAACGCAGTTTATGGTCTTCTAATACATTATCCAAAGTTTCAGTCTGATATTTTATTAACTAAAAAAGTTCTTAAGTTCAAAGAAAATTCAGTAAACTGAGAAAGTGAGGTCGGTAATATAGATATTTGTGTGTGTGTGCCACATGCCTTTCACTTTTGTTAGGTGTAGCTTCTGAGACAACGTTAAAGTTTGCCACTGATAAGGATTTCAAACTTGTGTAATTAATTTTTTAAAAACTATTCCTCATATCTTAAAAGTAAACACATCTCTGTATTCGTCTCAGAAATATCTCGGTGTGAATTTTTTTGTGTAAACAATTTTTTTAACAATTACATTTTATGTTATTTTTCAGCAATTGTCATAAACAAAGTATATGTCGGATCGGAAAACACAGAGCACTATTGCATTTCTGTCGAAAATATATAAATTTGAATTTTTTCGCTATTTTTTTCACCCATTTTTTAACAATTAGCGCATTTGTTGTTCAGCGTACTGCTGCTGCGTGCCTGTATAGATATGGACCTGAATTTTGTGTAATTAATTTTTTTTGTAACTAAGAGTCATATTAAAAAAGTAAAAACACCTCTGGATTTGTCTCAAATATTTTGGTGTCATTTTTTTGTTTAAACAATTTCTTAAACAGTTACGCTATTTGTTATCTTTCTTTTTAAACAAAAAACGAAAAAATCACATGTAGATATTTTCGAGAGAAATGCAATTATGCACTTTGTTTCTCGATCCGACACATACTTTGTTTATAAAAATTAAATAAAAATAAAAAATGGTTTCATTTTTTGAAAAATTGTTCAAACACAAAAAACGCACACCGAAACAGTGCGCTGAGCAACAAATGCGATAATTGTTTAAAAAATTTAAAATAATCAAATCTAGATATTTTCGTTAGAAATGCAATGGTACACTTTGTTTCTCCATTCGGCAAATACTTTGTGTATAACAATCGCAGAAAAATAACAAACAGCGTAATTGTTTAACAAATTGTTTTTGAAAAAATGCACACCGCGATATTGCCGAGACGAATCCAAGAATGTTTTTACTTTTTCGATACGAGGCTTAGTGTTTTTAAACTTAATTACGCAAGTTTGAAATCCATATCTGCGGCACATTTCAGCGTCGTGACATTTAGGTATAGATATATAGGTTCGATATCCCGTAGCGAATGAAATTTTATTTTTAAAATAATGTTTAAATATGTAATATATGTATTCACTCTAAAGAGGACTATTAATATTTAAAGTAAAAATATTCGCAATCAATTACACAGAAAAACGCTGGTGTTAAATTTGTTGCAGCTCAAATTTCATTGGGCTCCCAATGATCATTTGAGAGAGTTTTCAAGTCTCAAATTTATTCCTCTGAACGTAGGTGCCCAAGTGGGCATCTAGGGGAAAGTATCATTTGGAGACTGAATTTGGCTCATGCAGAGTTGTGGAGTTCTGAACCGCGCTGTCAGCCACCTGAATACCTGTCAAAGCCACTATTCGCTTTGCGATATTAGCCTAAATAATTGTTAATAAGGAAACCAATTGTAACAATATTTACCTAATTTTCAAATTTCTTTCATTTAATAGGGCGTACCAGTCACTTAGAATAAAATTATAAGTTCCTGATGCAACTTCCAAAAGTTAGGTTTTATGCCCGTCGACGTTTAAACTAAAGCCGGGATGTATAGAAAAAGTCATAACCGTCTACATATACAATAAGGCATTTTCACTTCAATTACTAGCTCACTTCAATTCGTTGAATACTGAGGGGATAATAATTGACCAAATGCATGGGAATCGGTTAATTTTTGCTATATTTTTCTAATATCTTCGTAGAAAGTAATTTTTCTGTATAAGTGAAATTGAAAAATAGTTTTTCTGTTTTGGGGACTATTTAATGCAATAATAAAATGATAATAATTTCCATTCATGCGTGCCTTAGGACTGAGCGCTGGTTGTCTACCCTTTGGAGCGCGATTCAAAATTACATTGAAAAACAATTCTTGTATTTAAATAAATAATTATTAAAATATACACAAGAATGTATACAAATTGTGTAACTTTTGATTTCAGACAAGAAAAAAATTTATATCACATATATATGATCAATAACAGTTTATTTTCATTGAATTTGAAAGACTGACTAATATTTCTCAAAATATTTGTTAATAGATACATTTTTTTAAATAACATATGATATTTCAGCAGCTTGATATATATAAGCTAATTGCAGAATATAATAGTGATAATATTTGAATAATTCTAAAACAAAATTTCAGATTGTTCTTTTTAAATTTAATGTTTTGTAACATATAATTTGGTCTTTGGAATTCACTGAAAATAAACTGTTATTAATATTATATGTGTGTTGTATTTTTTTGCCTGAAATCAATGTTACACAGTTTGTATATATCCTTGTGGATATTTTAATAATTATTTACTTAAGTTACAAGAATTGTTTTTTAATGTAATTTTGAATCGTGCGCCAAGTGCGGCCCATGAGCTGTCAGCCCTAACGCAAACGCAATAGCTCAGGGTGCCAACATTGGCATCATTGGTCCACAGTACAAACCGGAAAAATAAATCAAATCAGCCGGCAGGAGAAAGTTGGGATATGAAAGCCTCAATTAGGTATTTTCACTGCAACCATCAGCTAACTTCACTTTGTTAAAAGCTGAGGGGGGGAAATGGATCAAATGCATGGAACAAAACTTTATTTCTGTAATATATTTGTAATTAATGATCATTATTATTATTTTATTAATTCATTAAATAGTAATTAAAAAATAAAAACTATTTTTTAAAAACACTTATACAGAAAAAATTACCTTTCACGAAATACCTAATAGGCTTTTATCTTATCAGTTTGAATGTTCCCGCCACTATATTTGAAACATTGCAATGTTTCACGAAATTCCCAATGTTTCATGAAACTTTTCATCAGGCTAAAGTTTCATGCAAATTTACATCCCTACTCATCGCGAAAAAAAAATTTCTGTTTTTATTATACAATTGTATTTACCTTATCTTTCATGTATGACACTAGCCACTGCAAGATTAGATATCTAAGATACCTTTAAACTTCCGCAGAAAATCTAGTGGAAATTTGTTCGAGCGACCAGGCATCAATTTCGATGCAGACGTTCACGACTTAGTTTGTACATCCCGGCTTTGGTGGTTTGAATGTCATATAGTAGGTTTTGACTAACCTAACATTTGGATATTATATCGCGTCAAGTACTATTTTTATTCCAAGACTATTTAGTCGCTGGTAAATAGGAGGAAATAAAAAGTTAGGTAATTATTATTATAACTTACCTGCTTATTAACATCTGTTTGACTCAAATAACGACCGACAAAATGATCTTGACAGGTGACTTACAGTTTATAGGTGACACTTCACGTTGCACTGGATGAGAAAAAACAGTGTCTAAATGATGCTTTTCCCCTAGATTCTCCGAATGAACCTGTGTGGCTCAAATTTGTTGCAACTCTATTGAACACCGATTTCGGTGTACAATGGAGGATCGGCGATTTTCTGTGTAATATTTATTTTTCGAATAGCTTTTTTGTCATATCGTTAGAGTATAGCAGTGGAGGGGATTAAAATTAACATTCCCTTGTACTATACCAACATATCTTATCTCCAATTGTAGCACATACTTGGTTGTTACAATAAATGTTTCTGTGCGCATTTAAGAAATCTTTATTTAATTTAAAAACATTTTTCTTTCTATTAATCATCACATCTATGGTATAAATCACTCATTTTCCACGGACAACACTATCGTATTTTAAATTGATCCATATTTATTTAACTTTATCACTTATTTTATATAAAAAATCTTGCTTTTGGCACCAAAAATATACTTAATCCTCTCAAGGAATATGCCTTCATTTTACAGAAGTATTTCCATCAACTTATAGTAGGTTTATTTGAAACAACAAATCGCATCTTTCAATCAAAAAATACTGTTTACATCGCCAAAAATATTTAGTTGCATGTAATAATTGTCGTTTAGAATTTAGGTTATACTTCTTTACATTAAAGCAAACACTCTTCATATCAGAGAGAATTTTTTTACATAGAGTTGATAACATCTTTTTCTATTTCAGCGAATATTGCAAGGTGATGATTAAATATTTATTTGCCTTCATCATTGCGTTCCTTAGAAATAAACCATTTCTTTGAATTAAGGAAATATCATTTAAACCAGATACTTTTTTTCGGTGTACTTACAAAAATACAAATTATAAGTTTTTTTAAAGCTTAGACAAAATAATTGAGTTTTCTAAGAAATAAATGAATTCTTCACAAAAAAATTATTATTTTCAACAAATTTTTTTACATTTTTGAACAAGTAGTTGAGTTTTCAACTAAAAGAACGGAGCTCAAAGAAATTAATCAAATCTTCTGCCAAAGAAATAAATTCTCAACACAAATAATAATTTTTAAGAAAGTTCTATTACTTTTAATGAATTGGTTTAATTCTTAACCAAAGAAGATTATTTTTTTACCAAACAGTTGTATTTTTAACTAAAAAGGTGAAATTTCTGACTGAAGAGACCAATTTTTAAACTCAAAAGACAAATTGTCAACCAAGAATATTAATTTTGACAAAACAAGATGAATTTTCAATAAAATACATTAATTTACATAAAACTGTTTGCATTTTTAAATTAGAAAATATTAATTTCATACCGAAAATAGAATAGTTAAAGTTTTAAGTTAAAAAGATTAATTTTCAACCGAAATTGAAAAGAATGTTTAATTATCAGTTAAAAAAATATTAATTTTCAACTAAAGATGAACCGAATTTTTAACAAAGTAGTTTAACTTTCAACCGAAGAAATGAGTCTTTAACAGTAACAATAAATTTCATACAATATGGTTCAAGTTTAACCAACTAGTTGAATTTATGTCCAAAAAAGATTACTTTTTAATAAAAAATTGCATTATTAAGAGAATAGTTAAATTTTGAACCAAACAGTATGATTTCGAAACAAACGAAATTAATTAGATAAAATATTGTTATTAAATATAAAAAGCAAAATCTTGTTTCTATTATTATATTATGAATTTAAAAGCCGCATTTACTTATTTAAGAAACTTCAATAATAAAACCGAAGGGACTCATTTTTAGTAGAGAGTTAAATATTCAACCAGAAAGTTTAATTTTTGACAAAAAAGTTCATTTTCAGTAGATAGAGATAAATCTTCAACCCAGAAAGATGACTTTTCATTCGAAAAGAACAAATTAAAAAAAAAAATTAATTTTTCTATCATAAAGATGACTTTATCAGAATAATTAAACATGCAACAAAATAATAATTTAACTTTCAAAAAAAGAGTTGGATTTTTCCTCAGATAGCTGAAATTTCTACATATACAGATGTATTTAATCAAGGAAATTAATTTTTTACCAAAAGACGAATTATCATCAAAATACATCAAATTTCACTAATTGATTGAATTTTCAAAATTGGCTAACACTTGTGCATTACATTTTATTTAAATATATACAAAGGATTGATAGTTTAAGTGGTTCTATTTTATTTTTCAAGCGAAAATTGATTTTTATTGTCGAAATCTGCAGGCGAGCCTACTTCAAGTTTTGGTAAGTTTCTCTTTAATTTCAATAAAATCGGTTTTATCACAAATTCTTTAAAAATCAAATACACATTGGTGGTAAGAGAATTTTGTTGAAATATAATTTTTTTCATACACACATCTTCGAACAAATTTAATGATAATTGAGTTCAAATTTAATTACATTTTCAACGTTGTAATTATTTTTCCGAACCTTTGAGCATTGAAATTTCTTCGAATTATTATCATTTATTGAAAAAAAATGAATTAAAATTAAAAATTAAATTAAATTAAATTAAAATTTTATTTAAAATTTAAATTAAATGTTTATGTTTTATTATTAGCCAAAAAATGTCTGTCACTCTGAGATATCGCGAATTACAATTTTGATCTTCTCGGAATAGAATTTCTTTGAAACAAACCATTTTTACATCACTCCATTTAACCATATTCAGAAACTTAAAGTATACGAGCTTTTTTATTTTCTTTTTCGAGTGAAGATTGAATTTTGTTATCGAAATCCCCAGCCGAGCCAGCTTCATTTTTCGTTACGTGTCTAAGATTTTCAACTTCCACGTCCACTTACTTGCACCTGGATAACATTTTTTAATCAAACTTTTTTGGTCTCAATACAGAAATACTACGTGTGCTTATTTAAGAATTGAAACATTTAAATTAGTTTTCTCCCACGATCATCATTGATCGAAGCCACTGTTATGATATACAGAATTACTTACATTTGTCCGTTTATTGAATTCTGTAAAATTAATTTCATAACAAATTCTCCAGAGATCAAATACACATTGCGGTAAAAGGATTTTTTTAATATAATTTTTTGGATAAATAATTGATTTTTAAATTTGAATAATATTTGAGTTAAAATTTAGTTACATTTTTAAAGTAGCAATTTTTTAAATTTAAACAATATTTTAGTTTAAATTCAGTTACATTTTGAACTTTTTGATTTTTTTTAACATCCTTTAAGCATTGCTATCTAGTGGAATTATTATCATTTAATGCAAAAAAAGTGCTTTAAAAAATATATCGTTAGAAAAAAATCTGTCACTGAGATATCGCGAATTTCAATTTTGATTTTCTCAGAACAGAATTTTTTGCAAGGAAGCCTTTTTACACCACACTTTATTTAACCATACAAAGAAACTTACGAGGGTAGTTCAATAAGTCCTTAGAATGAAGTATAAAAACAATTTTTTTTGGGTAATTTTTTATTTATTTTTCAACATAATCTCCTTGGAGCTCTATACACTTGGTCAATCGCTTTTCAAGTTTTTTTAATCCTTCAGAAAAGTGCGTTTTCGGAAGTTTCTCAA
>NC_046658.1:96009092-96015006 GCF_010883055.1 Belonocnema kinseyi | reverse complement strand
CCTTTAAATGAAAATGTTTGATTACCGCTCTGAACTTGTTTTTTTCCATTTTTCTTAACGAACAATTTTTTTTTTCAATTGGTTATAAAAACACGTAAACTCGCGCGCCATATGTTGGTCATTCTAAGGACTTATTGAACTACCCTCGTAATATTTCAAGAGCTTTTTTCATTTTATTTTTCAAGTGAAAATTTAATTTTATTGTAAAAATTCGCAGTCTAGCCTGCTTCAATTTTCCGTAAGTTTCTGTTTAAGATGTTCAACTTTCACGTCCACTTACTTGCACCTGTATAACATTGTTTGTATAAAACTTTGTTTATCTCAATTTAGGAATAACAGATGTGCTAATTTAAAAATTTAAAAACTTAAATTAGTTCTCTCCCACCATTGTTACTGATCGAAGCAACTGGTACGATGTACAGCATTACGTACATATGTCCGTTTATTGATTTCTGTGGCAAATTCTGGACCAAAGGCCTGCACTCGACTCTCATGCTCGTGATGTCACCTGTGGTCTGCTGACCAGGTTAAATTAAGTTACCTTGAAACAGCTCGTGTATTTAACACAGATGTTCAAAATAATTTCCTGAACTGTACCAGTTCGCTCTTCTGCTTTCCATTAATTCATTGTCAACAAACTTTGAATGAACAATATCCAAACTTTCTGCAAATTAAATAATCCCTGAATGTTTGATTAGTACTAGCTAAAAAAACGCGCTCAAAAGGCGCGACTATTGATTATTTTTACTTTTCATTACGAAGTTGTACTGCACTGAAAAGTGGTAAACAATTTTTTTTCGATTTTCCATGCATATTGCCCGAAAATTTGTTTACATTCAGAAAAAATGAATGTCGGTTTAAAAACAAAACGATCTTTAGAGATTCTGTAATTTTTTTGGTAAATTCTATGCAGAATTGCCAATATGAGATAAATCCAGTTGGAACTCATAATTTCTTTTTGCAATAAGCTATAAAATTTAAATAAATAATTACTTTTCTAATATTACCATCATAAATACAATAAAAGCCCGATAAATACAAAATTGGGGTATGTGCATTTTTGGTGCGATAATGATGATTTTTCTGTCATTTTTTTTTATACAAGTTATTTTTAATTAATAAAATATCATTTTCTACTGATAATTAGATATTAAAATAAATTATTTAAAGAATTTACTACGTTTTTTAGCAATTTTCTCTCAGGGTAGAGTTAGAAAATCACGGTTTTTTCCAAATTTCTCATCTTATTTTTAACTCTTCAGTCAGATCGAGGCTATAATTGTTTAGGCAATTTATTATTATTTATAATGATATCGTCTTAGAATAATGATAAAAAGTTGCAGTTATTTCTGAAATTTCCTACTTTTTTCCACTTTCCACTTAGAGTGAGATAATAAATAATGCAATGTAACAATAATAATTGTGTAATCACATAATTATAGTTTATAACTAACTTATCCTGTATTATTCCTGGATAGTTTCGGTTTTTCCTGAAATTTTTAAATTTTACCTACTTTTTCACTTAGTGAGATAATAATTAATGCAAGATGAAATAGGTACTTGTTTATACAAATGATTTTTGTTTCTAACTATCTTCTATTATATAATTTCTGTAAAGCTTAAATTTTGTCTTAAATCTTAAACTTTGATTTTTTTAGTTATGAAAAATAATAAATAAATGCTAGAGAGAATCATATTTTAAACAATATCCTTTTTTGTAAACATACTTTTTTCAAATAAATAATATATTTGAAATATAATCGAAGAATAGAAAAATATAGTTACAAACAATAATAATTTTTTAGTGAAGAGATGCCAAAAAGTGGAAAATTTTAGAAAAACTGCAACCCTCTCGCATTACTACAGGAAAGGATGGCCATAAAAATAATTCTTTGCTTAAACAATTATTTTCGTTACATTTCAATAATATTTACACCTTTCTGAGTGAGAAGTGGAGAAAAAGTTGAATATTTAAAAAAAACGCAAAATCTAATTATTTACGTAATTATGATTAGTAGTACCTAGTAGTTCATTTATTATAAACAATTTGTATTAAAAATAGACTGATGATAGGGTTACATTTGAGGGGTAATTATTTGTATGCATTATATAACTATTTGTGAACAAAAATGTTAAGTGTCAACTATATTTACCTAATATAGACGATTCTAAATAAAATTTACAAAAACGTTTACATTTTTTATGGAAAATATGTCTTAAACTTCATGGAGCTTGCGAAAACTCTTAATATCATTCTCGAAAAAACGGATTTATTTTGTTATAGATTCGAATAGATTTGGGAATGATATGCATGAAATATTCCAAAATTCACATGAAATTTCTAATAGTTTTTTCGTATCTTGCAAAATATTTTCGAACCTATTACAATCTTATACGAAATTTTCTTGAATCACTTAAAATCTTCAGAAAATCTCTGAAATCCTTTGAAAACCCTAAAAATCTTTATAACTCTAAAAAGTTTTGTGATATGAAATGAAATATTTTGAAACCTACTAAAAATACTTTAAATATTTTTTAACCTCTCCAAATCCCCTGAAATATTCTTTAATTGATCAAAATTCATATAGATATTCAGTAAAAGTCTTTTTTGAATTTTGATCGTCAAAATCATCCAAACTGAATAATTTGTATTTATACAATTTTAAAATGAAAAGTTATTATTTCTTATAACTTGGAATTTACTTTAAATTCGCAACTTCTTTAAATTAAAAAAAAAGAGAATTTGACTTTCGATCTTCAAATAATATAAATGGTAAAACTTTAAACTTTAATTAAAAAAAATTTTTAATATGCAACCTTTATCGTTTTTATTCAGCATCCGTATTCTTCGAGAACAAGTCTTTATTTTTTTCAACAGTTAAAAGTTAGATTTTTAATCAACAACTAAAGTAAAATCTAATTTTTCATTGAAATCCGCAGCTGAGCCTGATCCACTCTGTAGGTTAGCGTCCCTTTGAAATAATCAACTTTTACATCCATTTTCTTGAATCTTGAGAACATTTTATATTGTAGCTTTCTTGGTTTGTATTCAAACATATTTCAACTCGGGAGTAGACTTTTGTTTTGTCATTAAATAGTGATTTTGATTTTACATGAGGTTTTTTCATTGATTTAAAAAACTCCTATTTTCTTGGTTTTATAGTTCTGCACTACCAAATTTAAATTAAACATATATTTTAATTTGATAATTAGGCAATGAAAATAAGAAACATTCAATGATATTTCTGCTAGTTTAAAATAAAATTTAACTTTTCTATTATTGACTCTAGATCTTATTATCCACTCTAAAGCTCTCTTTGTCTGCAAAATCAGTTTATTGAAAATACTCTTGCCAGTGAATTAATTCTATTATATTTTAAAACTTTTATTATTCTGCGTTCCTCTTTGAAAAGGAAAGACTCTGAATTGCATTCCCAATATTGAATTATTTGAAAACAATTCCACTACTCACGGAATTCTCTTGTTACATGAACAACGTGAGTGTGGAATTGATTGTTCTTCATCGAATTGTAAATAGAGGAGTCAGAAATGAGAAACGAGAATGCAATTTAGAAATAGACAAAATAAATCAATAAAATATATTGCAAGTGTCATGAACTAAATTCCAATTTGCAAATGCAGACAATGAGTTTAACTTCAGAATACCAAGTACTTTTGTTTCCTCATTGAAAAATTACTTCCTCATGAAGGTGGCCCAAAATCCTACCACATAAAAGTTTTGTCCCCCCCCCCATATTATTAGGTTCCCAAAAAAAATTACCTCCAAGCTCGAGCTGAATTGATTAATATTAAAATGTGACGAAAACGCCCGCAAAATCCCATAAGAATAATATAGGAATTTTTGTTTGTTTGAGAAATGAGATACGCTTGCGGGAGGTTACCCGATTTATTAGTGTATCTCATTAACCATTATTAATTCTGAAAAACTCTGTGTTTTTTTTAAATTTTGGTAACTGAATCGCTTGTTATTAAATATCTAAATCCTTTTGATATTACTATCTCATTTCGTAACAATTTTGTATTTGTTCAACTGTTTTTATTTTGTTTAAATAAAGTTGATATGAAATAACTGTTTGAGATCAACCTTTTTGTTTAGTTGACGCAGAAATTTTTTACAATTAAGAGAAACGTGTTTTGATTAAATTATTATTTAATCCTTGATGCAATTTATTAAAGATTATTTTTTGTACATTTTGATGGATATGCGATAAGAAGATACATATTTTTTAAAATCTAAAATTGGTTAAGTATTTCGATTATCAAAATGGAAAATTCTAGTTATAATTTAATCACAATTTTATTGTAGCTGTAATTTTGTTCCTTACTCTTATGCGTAGATATTTTTTGATAGCATTATCATTTAACAAAAATAATACTTTCTCATTTAATCGGATTATGAGATAAATTTTGATTTTCAAAGTACACAATAATTTTTGTGGTCAAATATTTTTCTTCTTACTTTGCATATTCATATATCGAAAGCAAACACTTCTTTTTTTAAAGAATTAAATATTTATGCTTTAACAGCTACCCAAAGCCTAGTTTGAAAACCTATAAAATTTTAATCTCAAAATTCTAAGTAGATTTTTTCGAAATCAGGAAAATTTTTTCAATAAAACTTTATTTACCTGATGTTTAGAAACTTAATATCCTGGAATCATGCTTTTGATTTTTTTGATACTGAATTTTGTTTAAAATTGAAATCCGCAGTTATACCTAGTATAAATTTAGGTTAGTGTCATTTTGAGACTTTCAACTTCCTCATCCATTTCCTCGAATCTGGATATCTTTTTTGGCCTCTTTTTCGCCTCAACTTAACAAAAATTTGTTTCGGGAATGGACATTCGTTTCATCTTTAATAAGTGATTTCGATTTCATAGAATATTTTTACGCTTTTTTTAAATTCCCTATTTTTTGTTATCTATTTCTGTATTGTCATCCTGTAACGTCACATTGTTATGAAAATGCAATGAAAAGATCGTTTCTCATTGTGCTTAAACTGGATTAAGCATGTCGCTTCTTCAAATGGAAATTACAAAAATAATTCTGATTCTAATCAAGTGTTTATAATATATCCCGTATCCATAATGCAACATCGCCTTGATAACATTAATGAAAATTTTTCATTTTTTAACATCTCGAGGCATAATTCGACTTCAGGCTTCTAAAAATGATGATTTAAAAAATTTTATCTTTCCTTTTTCAACTAAAAAGTTATACGATTTTTTTTCAACAGGATGGTATCAAATTTATTTGTTTGATGAAATAAGTCTATTGAACTAAATAAAAAAGTTCTCAGATGTATGAACAATAATCAATGAGCAATAGAAAATAATTATTGAAAAATAAATAATAAAAAAAGGCTGAGGAAATTGCCTTTTTCTTACCCTCACAGTCTTTTTACAATTCAATATCCTTATCTCCATCTACTAAGAATTTTTTTAAACCTAAAATCCCCTTTCCAAGTCCCCTGACTAAACACATTGTTTCAAGAATAATTCGTGACATAAAAATTTTGAAAATTAATAAAGATACTGAAATTCAAAATTAAATTGTAAAATAGTTGTTAGCAGGGTGGTTTTGGATTTAGGATCCAAAAGAATTGAATTCAATTGGTTTATAATTGAACCAAACGTTATTTTTTATTTACTAACTAAGAGACAATTTGAAAATATAACTTTTAGTGCTAGCAATGATAAATTTTATCAGTAAATGAATATTGAATGGTTTTTTATCGTCAGGTTCTTGTGTATTTATTCAATAAAGAAGTTTATCATAGGAGTCTTTCGCCATTATTATTATTATTATTATTATTACACCATTAAGACATTTCCCTTTCGGGGTAGGCGTGACTCACTCGGCAGGGGAAAGGAGTAGTGTGTGGATGGGATAG
>NC_046658.1:95988091-96008992 GCF_010883055.1 Belonocnema kinseyi | reverse complement strand
TTTTATTTGCGTTAATTTTGAGGCCCATGCTCTTCATGCTTGCATTTAGTTTATTCAACATTCTTTGTAGGTCTTCGATAGACTCTGCCGTAACAACCTTATGATTATAGAAAATAGATTAATTATTTTATTTATTATTATTAAGTATCTATAGTTTATTATATAATTATATTATATATTTTATTATTTATGATTTAAAATTTTTGTGAGAAATGCATTAGTTGTAATTTTTAATCTCCTTTCTTTGAAGTAATGTTTCTCTCCTTATAACCAAACAACAAGTGTATAAAGTTGTGAAGCATTTTATCCATACTTTAGCAAAACTTGCTGAACTACTAAATTCATTTTATGTGCTTCCATTCTTCCGGAATCATAAATTTAAAATCACTTTCATTTATGAGAGCTGACTTCGTTCAGGTATAGTAAAAACTGTTCTATCTACATCAGCAAGTTTCTAAATCCTCTTGCTTGTGAACTTTCAGTCATCTTGAGGTAAGTCGACAAGAGAAATGTTTATAAGAATATTAATTAAACTCTGTGCCTATATTGATACCTTTTGAAACTTTTTTTTAACTATGCAACTATTTTGCTACAAACTTTAAAAAAATTACATAATCGTCAACTTCAAAATCGAAATTTAAAAAGATTTCTAGATTTTAAAGATTTTAAAAGAGTTCAAAAGATTTAAAAAGATTTCAGGGGATTTCTAAGAAATTTAAAACTTTTGAAGAGACGTTTATATACTACTTCACGTCATTTTTAACACTTGTTCCACCTTTCTTCTGAGAGTCGAAATCTTCTCTTTTATTTCATTTGATAACTGCTTGAAATGAATCACAAAAAATAATATTTAAGAGACTTCACAACCGAAAATGCTCTCAAACAAGGAAAATAGAATAATTTTTCAAGAAAGTAGGGAAATACATTTTTTTATTAAAATTAATGTACATGTGTCACATTGAATTTAATATAATACGCTTTAAATATGTAAGATATTCAATAAAAAATAATATATTCCATTTACAACCATACAGTTAAATTTTCAAGAAAAAAAATTAATTGAACCAAATAGTCGGATTTTTAAACAAAATAAATTGAACTTTTAAATAAAAATGTTGTATTTTCAAACGAATAGTTAAATTTTCTAATAAAAAAAGACGAATTTCTTGAAAAAAAGATCCTACTCCATCTTCACTCCATTGGGAATCGAACCACAAAACTTCTGATTTCCGGTCAGGTGCTTTTCCAATTAAGCTATTAGAGGGATCAGAATAAGAACTCTTAATTCAAGAAAATAACGCCAATTTTTAGCTAGGTGTTAATAATACAAGTAATTTTTTTTTAAATTTATCTGCTATATCATCAGAGATTGTACCTTACCGACAGTAGATCAATATTAATAATAAAAAAGTTGATCTTACAACTAAATAAATAAAAATTTAACAAATACATTATTTTTTAAAGAAGAAGTTCGAGTTTCAACCAAGTAATTGAATTGTAAAACAATAAAGATTTATTTTCAACGCAAAATATAATAGTTGATATTTCTATCGAAAAAGATATTATTTTTAAATAAAAAAACAGTTAAATATGACAAAAAGCAGATAATTTGTACCAAAAGAGATGAATTTGTAATATGAAAAGACGGATTTTTTTTACCAAACAAGTTTAATTTTCAAGAAAACAATTAATTTTCAGCCAAATAGTTGTGTCTTCTACGCAAATGGATTTTCAAAGAAAAAGTTTTTTCTAAACTAATAATTGATTTTCAATCTAAAATCGATCAATTTTCAAATAAATATGAAATAGTTAAATTTGAAGTGCAGGAAGTTAGTTGTCAACCAAAAAAACAAAGAATGACCAAAAAATTGTTTAATTTTTAACAAAAGAGTTGGGTTTTCAACTAATAAAATTATTTTCTAACAAAATTGTTTAACTTTGAATCAAGAAATTTAATTTCAAATTAAGAAGATTAATTTTCTACCAAAAAAAAAAAGAGTTGGCAATAAAATATATAAGTTTGAACCATATAATTAAATATTATTGAAAAACTATTAATTTTTAATTGATAATCGGAATAATAATAATTTTTAACTAAAAATGGATTAGTTGAATTATCGGTAGAAAAAATTGACATTCAGAAAAAAGAGAACAAATTTTCAACATAAAGTTTAACTTTAGGCTAAAGAGAAATATTTTGCATCACTTTAATTTTTCAGCATTATTCTGAGTTAGTGTTATTACAATTAATAATAAATGTTTACAATAATTATTAATTTAAAATTTAATTACTTAGTATACATCGATCTAACTAAAAAATTTAAAAAAAGATGAAATTTTGAAAAATATTGCGTTTTTCTAACTATATTCTAGGAGAAAATTGCTAAAAAACATAATATATTGTTTAAAAAATATATTTAACCATTCAATTATCAATAGGAAATAGTACTTTGTGCATTAGAAATCATTTATACTGGAGAAAACTGCAAAATATCATATTTAGCGCCAAAAACTAGCACGACCTAATTTTTCACTTATAAAGTTTATTGAAATCGTATAAAACAGACTTTCGGGAATGACGTTTAAAGGATAAATATTTTTTAATATTCTATAGCGAATCTTTAAGAGAAATACAAATTTATTTGTGTGGAGATTCGCACAAATTGTTTGGCAATATGCCTTAAAAATAAAAACAAATAATTTGGACGACACCTTACTGTATATCATAAAGCTTTTTATTTTAAAAATTTTATAGTGTGAAATGAAATTTAAATTGTTTTAGAGGTATATACACGGTTTACCCTTGCTGCTAAAGTATCATTTCATTCCTTTAGAATGAGAACATATACTGCCAGACGACTCCACTGCACTGGGTATGGGCCTGTGAGAATTTTTCTGCATTCGATTTAGTCAGAAGTACTCGCATTTGGATGGACGTTTGGCCAGGGGATAGGAAAACTGCAGAAAACCATCTCCCGAGTTCAGCCGGTTTTACAACAGTCTATCCGAGTGCTATCTGCGCTGGAAATAACTTGAAATCTGGAATTCTTTCCGAGTTGAGATTCACCTCGCAGCTAATGCCATCGATTATATTATAAGTAATATTTAACGATAAAAGCCATTCATTTTTAGCATTTTATAGCGTCAAATTGGAATTTTTATTGATATAAATTAGATGACAAGAAAGAAAATTGCTGTCACGATTACTGGGACTTCCGTACCTTAGACCAATTGTGCTTAAAGTTAGACAATTTTTACTGAATTTAATTGAAACCAATTTTAAGTGGTAGCAATTTTAAATATTCTCTTTACCGTGAACTATTCCATTATTTAAATTTATAAGGTGTAAATTGATGAACTAAAAGTTGAATACTTTCTTTGTAAAAAAATAATTTCTGCAGAAAGATTCTAAAGGAACAGTTAGAGTATATAATGAGCTATATGTTTTCATTACAGCTAACTTCTGAGCTAAACGAGAACGTATCTCCGTTATAGCCAGCTAGCAAGAAAAATGTCAAGATTAGCTAATTTGCATAAAAATGGTTTCAGACATGAGTTTATAAAATGGTTATCACGACAGGTTTATTTTTAATTGGTATATGTAGTAGTATTTTAATATTATAGAGTGTGTGTAGATATTGCACAACCTGTTGCCTCGAACGATTTTGCTGTTTTGCAAAGGTGGTAAAAAGAAATTTTTATATCCCGAAAATAAAAATCAAATCCAGATTTTTATCTTTATGAAAATATAAACTTTTTTTAAAGACAAGTCGAAAATTCATAAATTGAAGTTTTGTTCAATAACAGGAATTGTTAGTTCAATGAAATAGTTTGATAAATAATTTTTTTTTGCTCTATAAAAAAAAAAAGTTAATATTTTAGAGACATAATGGAAATACAAAAAATTTGGCAGGCCTATTATTGTCTGAATAATAAGTATAAGTGTGGAAAACAACAACAATAATAATAAATGATTTTAATACAGTCATTTATTACAGGTACTTGTTTATATCTTTAAAATATAATTTTTTTCGTAAAACAAAAAAATTATTTATCAAGCTTCAACCTTTTATTAAAGCACATTAATATTTATGAGTTTTGTACTACAGTCGTACTTGAACTTATTTTTTCGATTTCACAACATTGATTACCTTAAATATAAATAAATAAAATGTTCCGATTAATTCGAAATAGTACAATTTTAAAGAGAAAAAGAGGAATTTTATCGAAGACCGTAGAATTTTTAAACAAAGAATAATAATATTCAATAAAGAAATGTAAACATTTCCAGGCCAAAAAGTAGACTTCTGAAAAAAAGTTCATTTTTAACCATGAAAGATTACTTTTCTACTAAAAGATGAACCTTTAGCGAGATGAATTAAATGAAAAATTCAAATAATTTTTAACAAAAAAGTGGAATTCTCATCCAAATAGAATAACTTTCAATAAAGAGAGAGATGAATTTTAAATCAAATTGTTAAACTTTTTTACTAAAAAAGGTATTCGCTGAACCAAAAATGGAACAGTCAAATTTTCAGTTGAAATAATTGATAAAAATAAGTTAATTTTCTTCCATTTGAATAACACGAAAAAAGCGAATATTTAAATAAAAATGTTGAATCGTTAACCATAAAGATAAATTTTCAATCAAGAAAGATGAATTTTGAAACAAATAGTTAAATTTTTAATTAAAAAATATATTTCTCAACCCTAAAATAGTATCGTAAAATTTCTATTTGAAGAAAATAAGGATATACCAAGTAAGGATATATTTTCAACATAAAATGATATAGACAAATTTTAAAATAAAAATATTGGGTAATAACCCACATAAAATTATTTTCAGCAAAAAATTTAAACTTTCTACTAAAAGGGCAAATTAAAAAAAAATTCATTTAACCAAAAGAGATGAATTTTTAAACAAATATTGAAATTTTACACCGAAAAAATTAATTTTTTACAACAAAAATTAATGTTTGACCAAAAAAAGACGAATTTTCAATGAAATTGTTTAATTTTGAAGCAAAAAGTCGAATTACTCATAAAACATTTGAATTTTGAACTCGAAAATATATATTATTCTTAAACAAAAAAGGTAATCTTCTACTAATGAATATAATTTTCATAAATATATTTAAATTTTTAATAAAATACGTAGTAGAATTTCCAACCCAAAGTATGATTTTTGTACAAAATAGTTGAATCCTGAACGAAGCAGATGAATTTTCAATAAAAGGATGAAAAATTCAGGCTTAAACGTTATTTTTTTACCAAAAATATTATTTTCTAACGAAGCATGAAGTAGTTGATATTTGAACTAAAAAACTCATTTTTAACTATGTACTTATACTTTGAAAAAAAGTAGTTAAATTGTTGGCAATTAAAGATTTCATTTAAAAAAAAAATGGATTTTTCAAAAAATTAAATGAAAAAAAATGAATGAAAAACGCGAGTATTAAATAATAATAAATCAGTGTTTAATTAACCAGTTGCATTGACAATCCAATAGTAGAACCTCCAAGCAAAATAGACGAATTTTTAATAAAATACAGTTGAACTTTTAACCTAATAGCAAAATTTTAAAAGAAAAAAGTTGAGTTTATTATATTTTTAATTCATCATTTTATTTATTTATAATTATAAAGATGCCTTTTCTACCATAAAAGATGAATTTTCAATTCGAAGGAGGCATTTTCAATGAAACCGTCCAATTTTCGACCAAAAAAGGTAACTTTGTCCAAATAGATGAATTTCCAACTTGCAAAATTTTTTCAACCAATTTATTTAATTAAAAAAAAGGAAGTTTCCACAAAATAGTTTAATCATAGACTAAGAAAATAATTTTCAATCAAGAAAGATGAATTTAGGTTTTCATTTTCAATTAAAATCAATCAAATAAAAAAATTTTAAGAAAGTATTTCAACTTTTAGCAAGTAATTGAATTTTTGGCGAAAATTATTACCTTTTAACAAATTAAATGAATTTTGAAGCTAAAAAGACGAATATTAAATGAAAATAATCTTTAACTAAACAGTTGCATTGAAAACCGAATTGCTGAAGTTTTAAATAAAAGAAACTAATTTTGAAGACATCATTTAAACTTTTAACCAAAAAGCAACATTTTGAATTGAAGAAGGTGAATTTTTTCGAAGACAGTTGAAAAAAAAGAATAAAATTTAATCAGAACCATTTAAATTTTGAAGCCGAGTAGTTGAGTTTCAACAATAAAGTTTATTTTTTACCAAGAAAGATTACTTTTCACTATAAATCAAGTTTCTATCAAAGACGAACTTTCAATCAGTTGAATTAAATAAAAAAAGGACTAATTTGTAACAAAGTAATTGAACCCTTAACCAAACAGAATAATTTTTAATCGAGACAGGTAAATTTAGGTCTAAGTTTTCATTTTTCCAGTAAAATAATAATATAATAAATAATATAATATAATTCCAAACCAGAAATATAATAATAGACGTTTCAATAAAAATTAGTTTAATTTTATTATATTATTATTATTTAAGTGAAATTTCGAGAAAGATGGGAAGTTTATTAAAAACACGGGGAAAAGAAGAATTCCATAAAAAAAGGAAAGGGGGGAAATAGTGGAAAGAGTCTGAAGTCTGAAATATTAAAGTGCTTTTCAAACTTATCAAGTTATTATTAAACTGTACCGTTGCAGGGCCATCCTTCGAGAGATTCGCAAACTTTGGTCAAATTTATCATCAGGAAACGTATTAAATCTTATCTAAGTTCGTAACATTACTTCGAACGAGACCTCCCCCGGTTACCAACGGTATTTTTTGGCTCGACCCCATCGGGATAAAAGTTTAAATTAATTTTAAATCCCCTTTGAAGGGGATTTAAGAAAATTGCTAATTTGTTGAAAGAAGATAAGAAAGATTTGTCGAGAATTTAAAAATTAGCCCTAAAGAATTTTCTCGTGATCGGTGCAGACCTTTGGGACGATAGGACTTTGAGCGATAAAATTGACCATGATGAGTTAGGGAGGAAACCTTCGCTTCTATTTTCTATCAAGGGGTGAAAGACGACCTCGACGGCAAAACCGAAACACTAAGTTAATCACGATATAAGCACGCAAAAGTCAAAGGGGAAAACAATTTAACCCTTGAAAATGTTTCCATTAAGATGACAATCAAACAGTTATTAGCTAGAGTCTAGATTTTATCGTTTCTCAAAAGTTTTATAAAAAAATCCTCAATCCTCAGCACTGTTTTAGTAAAAATTAAACTAAATAAACAACAAAAAGTCTATTGCCTATCCTGTGATGAACTTTCCAACAAAAATATAATAATAATCTCTAATTCATCTGAAAATTTAACTCTACCATTTTTGTTGATAATTTATTTTTTTAGATTAAAATTGAATTATTTGGTTGAAAATCATCCCTCTTACTAAACATTTAATTGATTTTGTTAATAATTGAGTTTTTGTGGAGGTTAATCTTCTAGGTTACAAAAATTTTGTTGTTGTTGAATTTTAAAAAACAATTTTTTTAAATTAATTTTTTAAAAGGTTGATCTCTTTAGTTAAAGAAAAATATTTTTTTTAATTGTTTAATTTTTGTTTGAAAATGATTTTTTTTTCAATGAAAATATAATTATTCCATTTTTTGTTGATAACTTATCGTTTTTAGATCAAAGTTCAACTATGTGGGTGAAATTCATCTTTAATAATTAAAAATTCAAATGCTTGGTTGAAAATTCATATATTTGTTTAATAAGTCATTTTGTTGTTGCTGTAAAAAATTAATCTAGTTTCTGAAGAAATAAACTTGTTGGTTAAAGATTCAATTGTTTACTTAAATTTTGAACACTTTTATTGCAAATTTCTTTTTCATTTTGCTCAGGATTGATCGTTTTGGTTGCAACTTCGCCTCTTTAGTTCAAAATTAAACTATTTCGCTGTAACATTAACTATTCCATTTTTTGTAAAAAATTATTAATTTAAATTGAAAATTATTCTTTTTTTTATCAGGAAATTAATCTTTTCCGTTTAACATGGAATATTAAAATTAATAATATTAATTGATTGTTATTTAATATTTGTTAATTAATATTAATTAAATATTGAAATTCATCTAATTGGTTGAAAATTATTCTCTTTTGGTTAAAGAATAGTCTTCTTAGTTGATAAATTCAACTATTGGGTCGTAAACTAATTTATTTATTGAATTTTTTTTGCGTTTATAATTCAACAATTAGATCGAAAATTAAACTATTTAGTCATAAATGAACTTTTTTGGTTGAAAATCCATATTTCCTATTGAAGATTCAAATAATTTAGTAGAAAATTTAAGTATACTATAAAATATGAAAATATTTATTTGAAAATTGAACTATTTGATAGAAGATTTAACTATTTATTAAAAAATTCGTTAATCTTCATTTCCAGTTCAAATGCATAATTTTTTTAAATAATTAGACTGTCAACTTGAAAGTTTAACAATTTTGTTTAAGATTCATCTATTGGGCATAACATTTATCTTATTTGTTGAAAATACATTAACACATTTGGTTAACAATTAAACTATTATTTGCAAATTCTTGTTTCTGCTTTGAATTTAGTTCGTTTTTTTTTTTGGTTGAAAATTAATGTATTTTGTTAAAAATTCGTCTTTTAATAGAAAACTTATCTTCTTGGTGGAAAATTTTTCTTTGTAGGCTAAATTTCAGATCTTTCTTCAAATATTCAACTGTTTTGTTAAAGTCACCTTTTTGGTAGAAAAGTGTTAAGTTCTTGTTAAAATGATGTCCTTTTTTATCTAAAATTTAGTCCTTTTGGTTTAAAAATTTTAAAAATTAATTATAATTGCATCTTTTACATTCCTTTGCGCCGATAACATGAAAGGAAAATAATTTTATTTAAACAAAAAAATTAATCAGAACACTTGCGTAAAAAAATGCTAGCCAAATCCTCACCGTTATCACCTTGCCGAAAACGGATTTAAATATAGAACAAACAAAATTTTTAAATAAACTTTACCAAAAAAAAGAGGATAAATAAGTTTCTAAAGTGTCATATTATTTTAATTCTCCTATAATAGTTTTTAAATCATAAGTCTTAAATCGAAAGAGACAGAAGGGAATTATTCAGTAATAAAAATTACGAGAAACTATGTTAAGTTGCCCGAAAAGAAATATAAAATATGCATTATGGAAAAGGGATATTAGCAGAAAAATAGCTTGATCCTTTTTCCTCTTTAAAGATTGTTTTCCTCCATTTATTTTAATTTTATTTTTTGATATTTAATTTTCTTACATTTATTTTCCTCAAATTCAAAATTTTAGTGGTTTGTCTTCATTTTGACGCACGGCTTCAATTAAAAAAATTTAGAAATATAATAAACAAGTGAAGGAAGAGGCAGGAGAAATCTAAAAGGAGGAAAACAGCACAAAATTTAATAAATTTTCACGTGAGTAAAATTAAATTTAGACCAATTTCACATTCTTCCGTCCACCACTTTATGATACGAATCCTTGATAGCGGCTATTCTTCTGAAATACTTATTATTCCAAGCACGTTATCAACTAAGCCATCCTACCTCAACTATTTTCCATTATTGCTTGATTTATGTTATACGAAATTCTCCCCTCAATTTCCCTTTTTATTCTAGAAAATATTTATTATTTTCTCTTCGGAAAAGGGCATATTCCTTAATTCGGAAATAATCAACCTTGTGATAAAGATTATATTTGGAGAGTATGGTGCAGCGGTATAAATATTAAGCCGACCGAAAACATTTCTTTTAAACTTATTTTCAAGTTCTTTTCTGTACTGAAAATTCCATAAAAAATGCGTCAAAAATTCATCTGCTTTGTTGAATGTGCAACTACTTTGATAAAAACTAATTTCTTAGGTTATAGATTAATCTGAATTGTTGAATATTTAACTACTACATTTTCCGAAAATTAATCTTGTTGGTTAAAAAATCATCTTTTTGATCACATTTTTTTTGTAAATTCATTTTTCTTTGTTAAAAATTAATCTTCATGTTCGAAAATTCAATAATTTCACTGAAAATGAATGTATTTCGTTTAAAGTTCGTCTTTTTTGGTAGAAGTTTAATCATTAATAATTTTTGGTTAAAAATTCCATTGTTCGGTTAAAAATTAATCTGTTTTGTTTAAAGATTCAACTATTCTGTTTAAATTTTGTATTATATAGTTAAAAAATCAAATGTTTGATGTAAAGTTTAACTACCTTTTTAAAAAAATTGCTACAATTGATTGATAATATTAGTTTAAAATTGATGTTTTCTAAAAAATTCGTCTGCTTGGCTAGAAGTTAAAAATTTGGTTGAAAATTAAACATTTTAATAGAAAATTAACTTTTTTGTTGAAAATTCATGTATTTCGTAATGAATTCAACTAGCTGGCTGAAGACACGTATTTTTAGGTTAATTTAAAGAGTTGAAAATTTGCTTTTTTAAGTTAATTTTTAAACTGAAAATTTGTAGTACTTTATTTTTGGTTCAAACAACATATTTTTCAGGTGAAAATTTAACCATTTGGTTCCTAATTTATCTGTTTTGATTTAAAATTGATCTGTATTTAAGGATTCAACTAATTTGTTAGTTACCAAAAATTATGAATTTATCAGAATAGTTGAATTTTAAACGTACAAAGTTAAATTTTAAATCAAATGGTCAGAATTTAAAAAAAGAATAAGATTCAACCAAAAACAGTCAAATTTTGAAGCCAAAAAGACTTACTGAAGAAATGTCAATTTTGAATTAAGAAAAATGACTTTTCTGCTATAGAGGATGTATTTTTATTCAAAAAGGACGGCATCTTATCAGGAAATTTGAATTTTCTAAAAAAAAAAAACCGATATCAAAATAAGCGAATTTTTAATCTAAAACGAAGAACTTCCAACCAAATGGTTAGGATTTTCGAAGAAAACAATTAAAATTAAACCAAAAGTAGTTGCATTCTCGAGAAAAAAAGATGAAATTATAACAAAAAAAAAAATATTTTCTACAAAAAAGATGACTGTATCAAAACGGTTGAATGTTCACCCTATAAAGGTGAATTTTCAGTTTAAAAGTAGAAATTTTGAAAGATCAAATTTCAAACAAAAAAAGTTCAAATGTCAAGCCAAAAAGGAAAAAAAAATTTTTAGAATACAGTTGAATTTTTAACCCGAAATTTAAATCTGAAAAAATATGATTTTCAACCCAGAGAGAGGACTTTTTTAGCAGAGAACGAATTTTTGACAAAATAGTTCAATCCTTAACTAAATAAATGAAGTTTCAATAATGTAAGATGAATTTCAAACCAAATAGTTGAATTTTCAACTAAATGATTTTTTTGAAGCCAAAAATGAAAGTTCCAAAATTTTCAATTTGAGAAACTAATGATAAAATAAATCGAATTTTCAATCCGTCGAATTAAATAAAACAAGACAAATTTGTAACCAAATGGTTTAATTTAATTCGAAATTTTTGAATTTTCAAGCCAAGCGGAAGATTTAACAACTAAAATGATATAATGAAATGCAGCATTAAAAATAGCCATAAAATTGAAACCCAGTAGTTTACTGTCAACCAAAAATACGTATTTTCAATAAAATATTTGAATCATCAAACAAAACAGATTAAATTTCAACCCAAAAAATTGAATCTTCAAAAAAAATATTAATTTTTTTTTTAAAAATGATAAATTTCTAAGCATGAAAAAAAACTTTTTTCTTTATTAAAGATAAATTTTAATACGAAAGAACGACATTTTTTATAAACCAGCTGAATTTTAAAAGAAAAATATGACTTTATAAAAATACTTGAATTTTTAACCTATAAAGTGTAACCAAATAGTTAGAATTTTTTTAACGAAAAAGAATAAAATTCAACCAAAAGCTGTTGAATTGTCAACCCAAGAAGATACAATTTTCAGATAACAATGGAATTTTTTACCAGAAAAGTTGAATCTTCAATAAAAAAATTCATTTTCAACCCAGAAAGATGAATTTTGTATCATAAAGGATGAATTTTCTATAAAAAAACTAAATATTTTGTTAAAATTTCATCCTTTTGTTTTGAAAATTCATCTGTCTTCTAAGAATTTCGTTTTTTTGTCTTGAAAATTTAACTGTTTTTGGTTGAATTTTAATTTGTGTTTTTTGGAAATGTCACCCATTTAGTTAAGAATGCACATTTGTATGTTGAAAATTCAACTATTTTGAAAAAGTTATCTTTTTTCGTAGAAAATTCAACTGTCTTGTTAAAATTTCATCATTTTGGATTGGAAATCCATCGTTTATTGTAGAAAATTCATTTTACTTTGTTAAAAATGTATCTTTCTTGCTGCAAAATAAACTTCTTCTTTACTTGAAAGATCAAATGTTTGGTTATTACCGTAACTATTTAGTTAAAAATTAATTTTGTTATTATTAAAACTTCATCTTTTTGGGTGTAAAAATTTATCTATTTGGTTAGAAAATATTTTTTGGTAAGAAATTCAACAATTGTGTTGAAAATGCAGTATATTTGTCCGCATTATTCAATTTTTTTTGTCAAAAATCACTTGTTTCCCGGAAATTAATAACGTAGTTCATGGATAAAACTTGATTTAGTTATCTTTTTATTTTAGGTCTCAAGAGTATAAAAAAAACATTTTTTCCCTTTGTGGTATTAAATATAACTTACTGGGTATACAAGCTTCTATAAAGGATAATATTTCTGGCATTTTGTGGAATCAGGATCAGCAAAAGGGAACTTTCTCAAGTACAAAGGGAGGACCCTACTTCTTTTTCTGGTACAACCTGGGCTGAAGAAACTTATGGTATTCCCTATAGTATAGGAAAAACAAATTTTCTATCACTCCTGCTAATAAAGCGAGTTTCTCTTGACCTTTTATTTTTATTTTGATCCAGTTATGTATAAAGACATATTCTAGGAGCATCAACACTCAGATTTTTTTTTATAATAGAATTTAGAAAATATTTATAGATAATATTTGTCATTCAATGGCGAATCTTTTTTACTATTGTGAAGAAAAATGTTTTTAATCATTTTGGTTAAAACTTCAATTCTTTGTTTAATGATTACACCTATTTTTAACAGCCCTTTTTTTTAAATTGATCTTCTCAAATGAAAATTTTAATAATCCATTTTCGTCTGAAAATTGATAGTTTTAAATTTGAAATTTTTTTGTCAAAAATAAATTTTTAAATTAAAAACTTAAATCATCTAATATTAGTTAAACTTTTTGTTTTTATTCGAAAATATAAGTATTTGCTTAAAGTTTTTGTATTTTGTTAAAAAAAGTCCTTTTTGGTAGAAAATTGACGTACTTGATTAAAAATCCAAATATCATATTGAAAAAAGAATTTGGTTAATGATTCGTTTGCCTGGTTAAAAATAAATTTTTGGAACTGTAACTTGAACTATTACTTTTTTGGTAAAAAAATCGGTCATTTTTAGTTAAGAATTCATCTATTCAATTTAAAATTAACTTTCTTATTGCAACTTCATATTTTTAGGAAGAAAATTTAAAGTTTAAAAAAAATTCGTCTTTTTTGGTAGAAAATTAATGTTATTCATTGCAAATTCCACTATTACTTTGAATTTTCAATTACTTTGTTAAGACTTAAATTTATTAGTTGCTGATTTATATCCTTGGTTAAAAATTAAACAAGTTTTTTGAAAATTCTTTTTTTTTTTTAGTTGAAAATCAATTTCTTGAACTGAAAATTTACCTATTCAATTTTTGAACAGAAAATTTGACTCTCCATTTTTGATTTAAATTGGGTCATTATCAGTTAAGAATTCAAGTATTCAATTGCAAATCAACATTTTTTTGTTGACAATTTTTGTTATTGGGTAGAAAATTCAACTGTTTTTTTATATAAAAGTCTTCTTTTTTTAGTAAAAAATTAATTTTTTTTGAATGCAAATTCAGTTAATAGGCTGAATTTTTAAATAACTTTTTAGAGATTCAAGTTATTAGTTGAAAATCTATTCCTTTTGCTGAATTTTTTTTTTATTTTGGTGGAATCTCAATTTTTCACAGAAAATCCATTGCTTGAAGTGCAAGTTGAGCTTTTTAATTTTCGTTAAAAAATATATCGTTTTTAGTTAAGGATTTGGTTATTAAAAGATAAAAAAATTAAAAATTAACTTTCTTCTTGAAATTGAACTTTTTTCTACAAAATTTTTCTTCTTGATTTTCAAATGCAAGTATTTTGTCGAAAAATGTTTTTTTTAGGGTTGAAAATTCTATTTTTTCCGTGAAAAATTCAACTATTTGGTTGAAAAAAATATTTGTTGTTAAAAAATTTATATTTTGGGGTGAAACATTCTATTGTTTTGTAGAAAATTTACCTTTTCGACTTGGAAACTTAAAAATGTGATTGATATTTTTTTCTCTATCGACTGAAAAATATTTCTTGTTTAGAAATTCTAAAGTTTTGTTAAAAATTCGTCGTTTTGGTTTGAATATAATTTTTTTTTGTAGAAATTTCATATTTTTTAAATTAAAAAGACCACTGCTTTTTATTCGAAATTAATTTTGTTGTTCTTGAAATATCAACTATTAAATTCTGGTTGAGAATTTATATTTTTTGTTTTAATCGAAAAGTTTATAATTTAAAATGAAGTCCTTTTTTTGGTTGAAATATTAACAATTATTATGTTTTTCGTTCATGAAATTTTTATATGAAAGATTCAACTACGAGTTTGAAAGATGAACTTCTTTCTCCAAATATTTCTGTTAGTTTATTTTTGATTATTTAAAGTCGACAAAAAGGTTGAAAACTCAACTACTTCATTAACAATGCAACTATGATTTTAGACATTCCATGATCGTGTTAAATAGTCATCTTTTTTCGAAAATTCAAATGTTAGTCCATGATTAGTTTTTTTGTTAAAAAATTCGCCTGTCTTGATACAAAACTCATCTATTTTGATAGAAAAGATCATGGTTAAAAATTGGACTGTCTTCAGAAGAATTTGTCTTTTTAGTTGGAATATTTAAATATTTATTTCAAATGCAACAGTTTCCGGTTGAATCTTAATCTTTACATTTTTAAATTCAACTTTTTAGTTGTAAAGGTTAAACATTTATTTTTCTTTGATCATTTTTAGTCAAAAACTTAACTACTTAGTTGAAAGAATTTCTTTAAGGTTTATTTTATTGATTTAAAATTGAAATATTTCCTTTAGAAAATTTCTTTTGGTTCAAAATTAATTATTTTTAGCTGAAGATTTAACTAATTAATTCTCAATTGAGAATTCATAATTTATGTTTAAAAATTCAACAACTTCGTTAAGAGTGGAACTTCTTTAATAAAAAATAATGTTATTGGTCGAAGATCCATCGCTTCGGTTGAAAGTTGTACCATTTTTTTTTAAATTTTTATTTTTTGTGTTGAGTATCCATTTTTGAACTGCAAATTTAATTATTCTCGTTATGGTTGCAAATTCATCGCTTTCGGATGACATTCGACTATTTGGTAGAAAATAACCTTTTTTGTTGAAAAGTAATAATTATGTGTTAAAAAAACCGTTTCTTTATAGTAAGTTCATATTTTTGGCTTTAAAATTCAACTGTTCTGTTAAAAATGCTTCTTTTTGTGTTGAAGATTCTAATAATTTGGCGAAAAATTAAACAAAGGTATAATAGGCACAATGTTTGGCCTTTCCCCAATGATTGGTCATTTGCTACAAATATACTTGATTAAGAAAAATATTGCCATTACTCTGTTTGGTTGAAAATTCAACGGCTTTGTTGGAAATTCGCTTTTTTGAATAAAATATTCTATTATTTTCGTAGAAAATGAAAGCTCAAAATAAAATATTTTTCAAACGAAAATTGAGTTATTTGGTTTGATGTTCATCTTTGTTGAATACCAATTCCGATATTAAGAATTAAATATTTTGTGGTCTACCAAAAAAGATGACTTGAGCAAAATAGCTGAATTTGAAACCAACACACACAGAGCGACAGACAGAAAGACACATTCGTATAAACCTGTTTTCGGATTAAGGGGATCTTAAAACGTAGACATTTGCCGAAGGGGGGGGGGGGTCAAATTTTACATAAATCTAATACCTTCTCCGATGAGATTTTAGAAAGGTTTTTCAAACCAAAAATGAAATTTTTAAACAAATAGATGAAGTTTTATAAAAAAAAAGATACATTTTAAGCTAAGTAGTAGAATTTTCAACTGAAAAATAATTTTTTTAAACAAAAATACGATTTTCGAAATCTCCAGTTTGAAAAACCAATGCTAAATCAAAACGAATATTTAACCTACCACATTAAACAAAAAACACAAATCAAATTATTGAGCAATAGTTTAACTTCCTAGTTTTTAGACGCTCTGAATCCAAAAAACAGGTTTTTACGAATATTTCTGTCGGTATGTCTGTATGCCTTTCTGTCTGCCAGCACGATCACTTTTGAAAAAATTAATCTGTGAGATTGGCCTTTGTTATATCACTTTAGTGTCGAAAACTGAGGGTCAAGTTCGTTAGTTAGACGTTTTGGATAGAAAGTCAAAAAGTGAGTGCATTTGGAAAATTTCTGAGCCCCCTTTTTTTAATGAAAAAACCCTCTGCACGGTGATTCGTAATAACTGAAAATACGAACATTTTCTCTTGATGATTCTTTTCGATAAAAAAATTACCAGTTATAGCACTTACCAAATTAAAATATATAAACCACAATGAAAATTTTAAGATAAATAATGCACGATATGAAAAAAATGAAGATAAGAAAAACGTTTCTTTTTTAAGGATATACAAGATTACCATTACAACTTTCGGAATTTTTTTCAAAATTTGAAAATTGAAATTTTGACGACAATAAAAATAAAGAGAGAATAAAAATTATCCACACAAAAAAGATCTACAAATTTGTTATTAATCATTTTTTGATAGGACGCACAGTTTTTGCTTTATCTTTAAAGAATAGCATTAAAAATAGAAAAATTAAATTTTTAAACAAACGACACAAGCTGCGAGAAAAATAAACAAGCCAAATTTGTTCAACTAAAAAAGATCTACAAATTTGTTTATAATCATTTTTAGGTAGAATGCGTCGTTTTTTGTGATCGTAAAAACTTACATTCACAATAAAAAAAATCAAATCTTTGAATAAATGATGCAAGGTACGAAAACGCATGAATGACGAAATATTGTGAAGTTAAAAAGATCTACAAATTTGGAATGAACTTTTGTTTTAAGCATACATTTAAGATGCAAAAATAAATTAACTTTTTGGAAAAGAGACACAAATTACAATAACATTTTAACTAATAAGATTTTTTGCCTAAATTATATCTACAAATGTTCTTGGAGCCACTTTTCACTTCACGCTAGGATACACATTTTTTGTTTAAATCGTAAAAATTAACTTAGGAAATAAACAAATTAAAATTATAGAAAAACGACAAGAGTTGCATTATAAAGCTTAATTGCAAAATTGTTTTCTTTTATATGATGCGCACATTTTTATTTAAAAAAAGATGATGAAAAAACCTATGTTTTAATATAAATAAAAATTAGTAAAAATAAGCAATAAATATTAGAGGAATCATTAAAAATAACATTTGTACAGTATTTTGCAATATCTAAATAAGTAGTACTAGCGCGAAGTGTAGAAATAAATATAATATAAATTTAATATTATCCCAAGTGCGAAGTCACATACGGCCCAACATTGGCTCAGAGTCGGCAAAAATATTGCCGAAGCTCGGCTGCCATTATCGCGCCAATGACGGAATGATAACTATGGCCTGCACTTGGTAGCCAAAGTTTGGCTGCCATTGTCGACCCAACACTGGATACCAGTATTGGACCAAACCTGGCTGCCATCGTCGTGCCATTGCCGGATTGATAACTATTGCCTTGACTTGGCAGCCAGGGCTTGGCAGCCATTGTCGGCCCAACACTGGCTACGGTCTAAGAATAGGACAAAAAAGATATTTAAAAAATAAATATTAATTGATTGCGAATACTTTAAATATATATATATATTAATGGTCCTGTTTAGACTGAATACATATATTACATTTTGAACATTATATTAAAAATAAAATTTCTAACGCTACGGGGTATCGTACCTACCTCTATATACCTAAATCTATCGCCTAGCAGCCGGGCGTGCTAACCACTCCGCTAAACTGACAAGTTGAAACTCTTTTTCTAATTATTTATTATTATGTGATGTTGTGTAAATGTAAAATACAGGAAATGTTAACAGGAACATCAATACACTAATTTTCAAATAAATAATTTAAATCGATTACAATTTTTCTTATCGTAATATTTCATTTTTATCCGTTGTAGCCTGCTTTACAACTTCTTGCAATGTCGATTTAAATAAAACATGGTTTGCCGTGGTAAAAGTGATCCTTGGCCCAGTAATATGCCATCACTGGGCCAGACTTTGGCTGATCCTCGTGAAACATGGTTCCGCGTACTAAAAGTGAGACTTGGCGCAATAAAGTGCCGATACTGGGCCGAGCATCGGTGGAGGATCGGCAAATATAAATAGCCAATATAGGCTGCCAGCACTGGCTCAACACTGGGCCGATTAAAATGCCGATATTGACCCAATAACTTTAGCCGACCTTTGACTGCCAAAATTGGACCAACACTGGGCCGTGTATTCAGCTCCGGCAATTCGTACTTGGGATATCTTGATCGAGGCGACCGCAAACCGGAAAGCCCAGATTCAAGAAAAGTACTACAGGGCCCAGTGATGCGCCTTTGATGGACCAGACTCTGGCTTTTCTGATTAAAACATATTTTGCCAAAGTAAAGACAAAGTTTCAAGCAGCGGTGCGCTGAGCCTGGCCCGAACTCTGGCTCTTGCTCTTAAAACATGGTTTGCCATGAGAAAAATGACACTTGGTCCAGCAATGTGCCATCAGTGGGCCAGACTTTGGCGTTTCCTATTAAAACATTTTTTGCCAGAGTATAGACGAAGTTTGAAGCAGCAGTGCGTCGAGCCTGGGCCGAACTCTGGCTTTTGCTCTTAAAACTTGGTTTGCCATGATAAAAATGACACTTGGTCCAGCAATGTGCCATCACTGGGCCAGACTTTGGCTGATCCTCGTAAAACATGATTCGCCGTAGCAAAGTGGCATTTGGCCCAATAACGTGCCGTTCCTGGGCCAAGTTTTAGCGATGAATCAAAAAACTTATATAGCCAATATAGGTAGCCAGTACTGGCACAACATTGGGCCGATTGAAATGCCGACATTGGCCCAATAACGTTGGCCGATCTTTGGCTACCGAAATTGGACCAAGCCTGGGCCGTGTGTTCAGCTCCGGCAATTCGCACTTGGGATAGTGTTGCACATAGTGTAAAAAGATCTCACTTTAGGCAAAATCTAGTTCGAAGCACGAGATATGTGATGAGAATGTCTTCGTTAAAGCCGACGGAGCTTTAAGGAAAGAGAATTCACAATCACCAGCGTATCGTTGTCGATTTGTTCAACTTTTATTTTAAAAAGCTTTCGTATAAATGTGGACGGAATACAATAACAGTGCACGAAGCGAGAGATAAATATATCATCGAGCGCCAAGCGTTCGATGAGAATGTGTCCGCAAAGAGGGCAGATTAAAAAAAAAATTGTTAGTACAAAGAATTTATTCTATTAAAATAAACAATTATAATAAACAGATTCAAAATAGCGAAAATATGATGTAAAAAATGACATACCTCAGACCAAGTAAAAGATCAGGATGTTGAGAAATCCTTTATTCCATTATAAAATTGTCTCCTTATCTTCAGGAAAGAACATTAATCCAGTGTCAAAAAATTATATAAGTCCTTATATTTATAAAGAAAAATTCAGAAATATTGATTATTAAATCATGTTTTAACAATCTCATCTCGAATTAGTTCTGTAGTGCTGATGTTACCATATTATAAAAATTTAAAATTTAAAAAAAATGGTAACATCAGCACTACAGAACTAATTTAAGATGATATTGTTAAAAACATGCTTTAATAATCAATATTTCTGACTTTTTCTTTATAAATATATGGACGTATATAATTTTTTGATACTGGATTGATGTTTTTTTCCTGATGAGGAGAGCAATTGACTTTCGAAACGTCGACAATTTTATAATGTAATAAAGGATCTCCTCAACATCATGTTTTTTTAATTGGTTTGAAGTATGTCTTTTTTGACATCTAACTATATTTATAAATAAAATTTAAAAAATAATTAATAAATAACATGTCTCCCGTAAGTAATGTTCCTATACTATAGAGGAAATATCCCTAAATCCTGGTGTAATAAGGATTTACGCTTATGGTACCCCATAAATAATAATTGCAAATACCTACTCGGGTAGAGCGAAACTATGTAAGTGACGGGAGAAATTGAGTAATCCAATTTGAGTTAATATGCTGACCTGAATTGAAGATTTTCGATTTGTACCAATTAAGCATGCTTTCGGTCTAGATCGACAGGCAGGCAACCGTTTGTTATCTTCCTTAATGTAAGTGCGTCATTGAACAAGTGACGTGTGCGTTAACAAGAAAGATATCGATTTCAACCTTTTTCGTGACGCCCAGTGAGAACCTTTTACTTGCTCGTGACAACAAGGGTTGAAAAGTGCAGGGTCCTATTCTAGTGAAAGATCGCCAACCAGAAAGAACTTTTACGATAATGGCGTTTTTATAGAGGAAGGAAGGCAGCTTTCTTATCTTCACATTTCATATAACGATTCGAGTCAGTGAGCTTGAATTTAACACCCGATTCTACAATTTTACGTCCATCCCAGTATCGCGAGAAAAATTTGTTCAAAAATATTCTTCCTATAAATTTTAGGAGGTTCACTACAAGTAGAGTCCATTTTAGAATTTGGCAATTTTTCAAATGATTTATAAAATTGGGATATATATTTATTCAAATTTA